>NC_048304.1:73302591-73365386 GCF_013100865.1 Trachemys scripta elegans
CCCCCCGGACGGGGATTTGAGCCCCCAAAAGCCGGACATGTCCGGGAAAATCCGGACGTATGGTAACCCTACATTAGTAAAAGATATGTAGCAATAAAAGAACCATTGCAATTAGTGTAAAATTTTGCAGGTCATATTACAGTCTTTTATACAAGATATTAATTACTCCATGCAAATCTTGCCAAACGTGCCACCCTACTGCTAAAGATGTAAAATAAGATTGGTACCCTGTTTCAAATGCTTTGGAGTAGTCCAAAGTTGTCAAATTACTGGAATACAATTTTAGCTCATAATGCCAAAAAAATATATATGGGAATTCCTGTGTCCCCCAAAACTCTGTCTATTACTTAACGTGAAAAATATGTTAAGACTAGGACTGTCAAGCGATTAAAAAAATTAATCGTGATTAATCGCACTGTTAAACAATAATAGAATACCATTTATTTAAATATTTTTTGATGTTTTCTACATTTTCAAATATATTGATTTAACTTACAACACAGAATACAAAGTGTACAGTGCTCACTTTAGTTTTGATTAGGGTTACCATACGTCTGGATTTTCCCGGACATGTCCGGCTTTTTGGGCCTCAAATCCCCATCCGGGAGGAAATCCCAAAAAGCTGGACATGTCCAGGAAAATAGGGAGGGAGGGGTTGTGGGGCTTGGGTCTGGGCTGGGACCAGTGGTGCTCGGCTGGGGGCCGCTGGGGCCAGGGCAGACCGGAGCCGCTCGGCCGGAACCAGAGCCGGCGCCCCAGGGCCCGAGCTGATCCGGGCGGTAGACGCCGGGGCCAGAGCCTCTTGGCCTGGGCCGGCGGGCCGCCAGAGGGAGCTGCTCGGCCGGGGGGGGCCGGACTGGGCCGCGCCCCGCCCCAGCCCCAGCTTACCTGCTGCCTCCCTGTTTCAGGCTTCCCGCGAACATTTGATTCGCGGGAAGTAGGGGAGGGGGAGGAGCAGGGGGCGGAGCATTCCGGGGAGGGGTCAGAGTTGGGGCGGGGACTTTGGGGAAGGGGCGGAGTTGGGGTGGGGCTGGGGCCCCATGGAGTGTCCTCCTTTTTTTAAATTAAAATATGGTAACCCTAGTTTTGATTACAAGTATTTGCACTGTAAAAAAAACCAAAAGAAATAGTATTTTCCAACAAATACTTTAGTGCAATCTCTTTATCATGAAAGTTGAACTTACAAATGTAGAATTATGTACCAAAAAACTGCATTCAAAAATAAAAATGTAAAATTTTAGAGTCCACAAGTCCACTCAGTCCTACGTCTTGATCATCCAATCGCTCAGACGAACAAGTGTTTACACATTTGCAGGAGATAATGCTGCCCTCTTCTTGTTTACAACGTCACCTGAAAGTGACAACAGGCATTCTCATGATACTGTCGTAGACGGCGTCGCAAGATATTTACGTGCCAGATGCGTTAAAGATTTATATGTCCCTTCATGATTCAACCACCACTCCAGGGGACATGCGTCCATGCTGATGAGGGGTTCTGTTCAATAACGATCCAAAGCAGTGCATATTGACGCATGCTCATTTTTATCATCTGAGTCAGATGCCACCAGCAGACGGTTGATTTTCTTTTTTGGTGGTAAGGGGTCTGTAGTTTCCGCATTGGAGTTTTGCTCTTTTAGGACTTCTGAAAGCATGCTCCACACCTCGTTCCTCTCAGATTTTGGAAGGCACTTCAGATTCTTAAACCTTGGGTCAAGTGCTGTAGCTATCTTTAGAAATCTCACATTGGTATCTTCTTTGCGTTTTGTCAAATCTGCAGTGAAAGTGTTCTTACAATGAACAACATGTCCTGGGTCATCATCCAAGACTGATATAACATGAAATATATGGCAGAATGTGGGTAAAACAGAGCAGGGGACATACAATTCTCCCCCAAGGAGTTCAGTCACAAATTTAATTAACGCATTATTTTTTTAACACGCATCATCAGCATGGAAGCATGTCCTCTGGAATTGTGGCCGAAGCATGAAGCGGCATACGAATGTTTAGCATATCTGGCATGTAAATACCTTGCAGCCAGCTACAAAAGTGCCATGCAGATGCTTGTTCTCATTTTCTGGTGACACTGTAAATAAGAAGAGGGCAGCATTATCTCCTGTAAATGTAAGCAACGTTGTTTGTCTTAGCAATTGGCTGAACAAGAGGTAGGACTGAGTGGGCTTGTAGGCACTGAAGTTTTACATTGTTTTGTTTTTGAGTGAAGTTATGTAACAACAACAACAAAAACCTACATTTGTAAGTTGCACTTTCAGGACAAAGAGATTGCACTACAGTACTTGTATGAAAATACTATTTTTTATTTTACAGTGCAAATATTTGTAATAAAATATACACTTTGATTTCAATTATAACACAGAACACAACGTATATGAAAATGTAGAAAAACATCCAAAATATTTCATAAATTTCAATTGATATTCTATTGTTTAATAGTGCGATTAAAACTCTGATTCATCGCGATTAATTTTTTTCATTGCGATTAATTTTTTTGAGTTAATTGTGTGCGTTAACAGTGATTAATCGACAGTCCTAATTAAGACCCATACAACATTTCTTCATTCTCAGTGTTAATGACAAAAAGAAAAAGCAAAGCTACCTGGAAACCTAAAGCTCCACCAGATATTATGTATTGATTATGAGAACTTAAAAAAAAAAAAAATCCTTCTGTAAAGAAGGAGTTAGAGTTTAGGTATTGTATTCTTTTAGAATCCTTTCATTTAATATATATTCAATATAAATCTGGAACTGATCTTCATAATGGAATCAAAACTTTGCAAGAATAGCCATATCATGCCATTCGTTTATAAGCGTAACTCCACACTGATTTAAAGAGCAAATATCTTAAAAACTGATAGCACAAATGGCACTGCACAATCCTGCACCAGTGCAGTCAATGGGAGTTTTACTGTTAACTTTAATGAGCGCTGGGTGAGGTCCTAAACAGATATTGTTATACCTAATTATTTTCCACATTTCAATGTTACTATACAGAATAAATATTTAATCATACTACTGTCAGCATTTTTCTTCATTCTACTTGCTGAATTTATCAGTGTTGTTAGCAGCAATATTTCAGCTAACAAAAGGGAACTCCATTTGAAACGCCCATTTTCTGTTGCTTATGACTTTCTGAAAAATGCTTCCCATCTTCAATTTAAGACCAAAAGTGATTTATTTTTAAGTCTCAGCAAAATCCATTTGGTTAATGTTCATGAAAATATTAATTTTATTCTGTTTTAAAATGTATTTATTTGGGATTTAAATCATAATAAAAAAAAAAAAAAAGAGGACACCTATCCAATACTCTACATGCTTTAACACACCATTTACAATACAATAAAATCCCAGCAGCTTTAAAGTTATCTCCACAGAATTTCGGCCAGTACATCTACAAAAAGTCCTTTCCAGCCATTCAGTGTTGAGGAAACCGCATCTCAGCTCTCCTCCAAAGCCCAGATACATACAAGTATTTTTCAGTGTGCCTGGATGGTCGCCAAATTTGGGCTATTTCAGATCAGAAATGGATGGAGCAAGTTCAGAAGCCCTCACAGGAAATGTTCTGCTAGCTAGCTCCTCTGTCTTTTTAATGAGAAGATTCCAGCTCAGGAACCTCTGGTGACTACAGCTGTGGTAGAAGGACATGGAGAGAAATGATTCTTTAGGCAGGCTGGTCCCAACCCATTTAGGGCTTTATGGATTATAAACAATATCTCAAAACTCCACTTGGAGATCAATGGGCAACCAAAGCAGATCCAAGAGCACTGGTGTCCTATGTTCCCAGGATGATGACCCACTCAATAAACAAAGCACTGCATTCTACATCAGCTTCAATCTGAACAGTTTTAAGGGGTAGCCTTAGGTGAAGGTTCCCACAGTAATGTTAAATGGGCCATGCTGCATATAAAGAAATATCGAACATAATACCACATATTTCCCAAATAAAAATTAACATCCGCAGAGATGGTTCTAACTTACAGTTAGAGTTGCCCGTGATAGATCCCTAGGGAACCATTTGGCAGCCCAGAATAGCCAGAGTACTGCTCCTGCCCTTGACATGCCCTAACTAGATTGGCATAATGGGCCACAAAGCAGCCCAGAAATGTGGCCCTTAACTGCTGACCTAATTGATGAATGGAAAGTTGTGATTTACTTGAAGTTTGGGATGAAAATTATAATCAAAGCAGATTCTCTTTATATTGAAGCAATGTTTAATGTGTTTTTTAAAATTGTGACAAACTATATTGCTGCATTGTATATTTGTTATATATTTTACTTTCCACAGATGGAAGGCTCCATATGGTACAGCATATTGTACTGAAGACAGTGAGAAAAAACAAAAATTAACTAGTAAAATATCATGCATTTTCATGGTGAGTAGGAGAGGAAGACAGAGATAAAAATGAGGTAGAGATTTCACCACAAAATATCTAATAACTTAGGGGAACAGGCACTGGACTTCAAACCAGAAGACCATGAGGACTAGTCCCAGCTCCTCCGCTGTTAGTATTCGAGCGGACTTCTTCATACCCCTTTGGTGCAATTCTGGGGCATGTGTAAGAGCTGCTTGGGACAGAGGGCACTATTTTCAGGGCCTGTCCAAATGGATCAAGAGCAGAGTCCCCACTACCAAATTGGGCCCAGATTAATGAGTTTTGGGGCCCTGTGCACTATGGAAGCTGTCCCCTCACCAACCTTCCTTAAAGTGCCCCGGCCCCTTACGTACCCCACCCACCACATACCCTAGAATGCCGCTCTTCCCACCCCTCACCTAGACTCCTGAATGCCCCTCACACCCCACAGATATGCCAATAATTCTTCATCAAAACCCTCACTTATTCTGACAATCCCTACACACATCCCAGTAGCCCTGACATACATCTGGCTCACTGCAGCCCCCAACACCTCAGGTGCATTGGTCCTTCCCCCACCAAATCTTCCACTCATCCCCAACCTCTCACCCCCAAGAGTCCCCACTCACCTCATAGCCCACCAACAACTCATCGCCAGTCCCTTGACCTTCCTGGCCACTCACTGGCACTGCTTCCGTCCCAGGCTGGGGTGGATCCTCCTGATCCCAGATGCCCAGTTCCACTCACTCTCATTGCATGCCCCTCACTCACACAGCCCCATACCACTCAGGTTTGGCCTGGCTGCCCCCTGTCATGACAGAGAGGCAGTTGGGCCAAATCTGAGAGATTGGCATTGCAATCTGGTGCATGGGGTGCATTTGTTCTGTTTTTTGCTGATTAAGGGTCCCCCTGAGATGGAGGCTCTGTGCAAGTGTACAGAGTGCACAGTGGTTAATCCAGGCCTGACCAAGAGAGGTGTCAGATAAGAGGCATGTGCCTAGAGGCCAAAGCCAGGAACAGTGCCCAGCCCCAGCAAGTGAGGGGCATTTGGGATTCCGCATTTGGATCCCCTCACAGTCTGGTGAGTGTCCAACAGGGAGACCTCAAACAGACCTGTGACATTGCCATCTTAGGGAAAGCAATTATCATTCACCCATTTTTACACATGACTGAAAAAAGTTGTGCAAGATTACTTCAGGAACAGTTGGGAACAAATCTAAGGTTTCTAATATGACAGATCACTGCTCTGCCACTTAGCTACACTACCTTTCAGAATGAATATGCGAAATTATGTCCTTAGCTATTTTGCCGCTAACCAACAGACCACACACTGCTCCCAGAATCAGGAATAGAATCTGGGAATCCTGATCCCCGATATTTCAGTGCTATCTCAGGAATAATTACACAGTGTACTGGCCAAATGTGTGTTGTGTCCCCTCTATGGGTCAGTCCCTATCAAGGATAATAACTAGGATGGATAAAAAGATTGATGATTTAAAAACAATTTTTTTTTATTTTTATCATTTAAATTGGATATCCATATTTATTAAATTAAACTATTGTAAATTAATTTTGAAATTGGCAACCTATGTTAAGGCCTAAACTTATTATAATCTATTAAAATCATATAAATTAAATAAAAAAATATTAAGCAAGTTTGTTGCCAAGTTTTAAAGAAAAATCACACTACTGAACTAGTGGAAGTCACTGGCTAAGCACCTGGAGCAGAGTTTGTTGACTTGCTAAACCAGCTTTTGACAGCAGAAGCCTCTTCTCCAAGTGCAGAGAGAATATTTTCTTCATTTCAGTTTATTTGACTAGTTCATTCAAAGTTAAGAAACCAACTGAGAGTTGAAAAAGCAGGAAAGTTTGTTTTCCTCTTCCACTCTAGGAACAACAACTAGGTGTGAGAGGATAAGAACTAATAGTTCTAGAATCTTAAAGGATATGTTGACCAGAAACAATAATTCAGTTTGCTAACTACAGATAACACTTTCTTTTTTAAGAAATTAGCAAGATCAGTAAGACACGTTTGCTAAACTTTTTTTCTTATGTATCCAGTACATTTAATAAAACAATTAAAATTGTGTTGTATTTGAATATCCATCCAAATAGAACTTGATGCAAATTGCAAGTAAAATATTAATAATCATCTAGTAAATGAGAAATGAGTTGGTCACCATTTTCTAACATAAAATATGTAAAAATTAAGAATCTGGAAAAAATGTAACTATGCTACATAATTGCTTAAACAAACATGTATAGATATAGTATACCTCCTCATGAGTAAAAGGAAGCAGCAAAATTAGTGGAAAGTCTATATTTACTTGCAAATCAACATGCTTTACCGCAGCATTTTTCAAACTTCGGGTCGCAACCTAGTACTGGTCAGCACCGCTGGCCGGGACGTTAAAAGTCCCATCGGCGGTGCTGCTCAGCTAAGGCAGGCTAGTACCTACCTGTTTCAACACTGCCCTGAGCCCCTCCCCAAACCCAGAGCCCCTCCTGCACCCCAAACCCCTTATCCCTGGCCCCACCCCAGAACCTGCACCCCCAGCCCAGAGACCTGACTCCCTCCTGCACCCCAATCCCCTGCCCCAGCCAAGAGTCCCCTCCCATACCCTGAACCCCTCATTCCCGGCCCCACCTCGCAGCCCTCACCCCAGCACCCTAACCCTCTGCCCCAACCCTGAGCCCCGGCTCCCACACCCCAAACCCCTCACCCCCAGCTCCGCTGGGTCGCAGGCATCAACAATTTTCTTCAACTGGGTCCCCAGAAAAAAAGTTTGAAAACCACTGCTTTACTGGACACAAATGAGAATTAACTTTTCTTTAAGAAAATAATTCAAAAGTACTATTGAAAAACACAATTAAAACTGATGATTTAAACCAATGTTTCCTGCTTGCTGATTTAAATCAGAATTAAAATCAGTGATTTAAATTGTTTTGATTTAAAAATCAGTCTACCCTGATAATAACTTGTTTCATCAACTACTCCTACAGCTCAAGTGAACAAGGTTTGTATTATTGAGCTGAAAACCCTGGGTTTAATCCCTGTTGATGATCCAGATGGGAGAAAATACTATGTAATTGAATCTTAATGTCTACACACTCAAGGCTGAATTGAGGCGGATACCTTTCATAAGCACAAACTCTAAAAATTGTTTAAAATGACATGTATGCAAATTATTTGCAAATATGAAAATTAGTTCATTCAATAACTGGCATGTAATGTCAGCACATGAAGCTGCAAAAAAATGACAGCTGTCTTTATATAATCCAATAACATTTGCTGTCATATATATTAGTACCTATATTAATGGCTGTATCAAGAAGTATTAATAAGTATTAAAAAAAATCTGATTATTCTTCCAAATGTTCACTTCTCTGGAGCGATTACACTGGAAAGAGCAGTATTTGACCACCAATTCAGTTTGCAAAATACCATATGATGTAGAATTAGTTGCTATTCAATAACCCAGAGTAACCAAAAAAAAAACATTTTTTTTTCAGTAGAATTACAAGAATGGGGGAAGAGGGAGAAATTGGGGGGGGGGAAAAACTGTAGGGAATAAACACACCATCAGAATACTAAGTGACAAGAACACCGAGTGCAGTGATCTTCTAATACACTGAGCATTACTGATGAGAGAAAATGAATTCTTGGAGCTTATAAGGCTTAGTGGCTCATACTGGAACCAGCTGCAACATTCAGTTAAATACAGTAAACAAGATTTTTTTTTTCTTGCTCAACAGAGAAACTCCATCTTTAGACAGATCATAATCCTCAAGTAAAAAACTGCCCATTTATCTGATTTTATAATATAAATTCCAGAGGCAGCAATCAGTATTTTTAGCTAAAAATGTACATATCTAGGGTTTCAATAATAGATTTATTCGATTTTGTCTGACATAACCAATGTATTTAGCTCAGTACTGGGTGACATTTTCTGTGACTGTTCTGCAT
This sequence comes from Trachemys scripta elegans, assembly GCF_013100865.1. Taxonomy (NCBI): domain Eukaryota; kingdom Metazoa; phylum Chordata; order Testudines; family Emydidae; genus Trachemys; species Trachemys scripta. The sequence goes on from NC_048304.1 coordinate 73,310,926, forward strand.
GCCTAAGATGCTATTTGTTTTATTCACTCAACCCTTGCCCCCAAAATCCTAAAACAAATTTTTGCCTTCAAGCCTCCTTGCTTCTTTTAAAAATAAAGACCGCTACAACTGAAGTTTAGACTGGACTTTTCATCCCAAGGACCTCAAAATGTATAAGTTATACACAAAATAGCTACCTTTTATACACAATGCAAATTTATTAACTATAATGCAGATCTCAATGGCATATTCTGCATTTATTTCACACATCTGCTCCAAACGCAGAACTTCCACTGACCTCAATCTAAATTTTGCACATTGCAAAAGTGCTTTACAAACACACACAGGTATCATTTCACTTACCACAAGCGTTAAATGCCTAAGTGAACTCTACACAACAGGTTAAGATAGGAAATAAAGAAAAATACTTTAACTGATTGAAACTGCAGCTGAAATTTAAGTAGGCAGAATGTAATTACTCAGACTGGAGTCCAAACAGGATACAAAGGGTAAGGGGATAATACCCCCATCACGTGTTTAAAGTATCATGTGATCTTTAATGGCCACCACATTTGGCCAAGACCTCAGTTTTATGTCTTGTTTGCACTGATTTAGAATTGATTTTGAAATAAAATTATTCTGTTTAACTGCCAGGAGGCAAATTTGTCATGTACACATGGGAGATAGAAGAAGGGTAACATGCAGTGTCAGCTATGGGTAGTCTTAACTCAGGAAGTTCCTTCGAGAGGAAATGTAACCAAACTCCAAACCTGGAGACAGTGGAACTTTCTGTGCCTGCGTCCTGTAGATAACTAACTGCTTGGTTTGCAAATAATGCAAGGGGGGGAGGGGAAGTAGATGAACAATAAGGGGTCACAAGAGGGGTGGATACATGTAGCTTGCTAACTATGTATGGTAATGATAGCAAATTTTGGCCAATTTTGGATCGATAGATTAGCATAGTCAACTGCATACAATGCTTTGGTGTAAGTGTTTTCTTTGTTCTTGCTGACTTATGAGCTCGAACCCAATTGCAATTGAAATAAACAGATCGCCCCTCCCGGGGCTCCTTGCTTGATTAGCTGTGTCCGTCTCTCCTTATTCCTCAGTTGGAACGGACAGGAATTTCTACGACAATTTGGAGAAAGAACATCACTTAACAGATCATCAATAGCTGATGTGAATTTCCAACAGCAGAGAATTTTGAGATTCCAAAAAGTGGTTTCAATCCATTCAAAATTTTGAAAATTTTCTGCAAACTGGAATTATCATTCTATAATCAGTTCTACTGGGAGCCTGGGTTCTGGGGGAGTCTGCCTGGCAGGTTGCCAAAAACCAGGGACCATGGAAGCCCTTAGAGCGCTGACTCCAGGGCAGTCTGCCTGGTTGGGTGTTCCAACTCCAAGGTAACTCCTGCAGCCAGGAAGCCTAGAAGCCCTGGGAACCAAGGCTGTTCAGAAACCACAAGCCTAGGCGCTGGGGGCAGCCCACAAAGTGGGCTGCTGAGGAGCCAGGATTTCCTAGAAGCCTAGCCGGTGTGCAGAAGAGGAATCAAGTTGGTGAACTGGCCGAAAACTGATGGAAACCCCCCAGGCTTCTGGAGGAATTCTGTCAAAACTGACAGTCCTGCAGAATGTGTTGATTTCAATGAATAAACAAATTCTGAAGAAAAAAATATTTCTAATTTTTTCTGACCAGTTCTAGTTTCAACCCTGTAAAATTATTAGGGATTTTTTCCTTCTGTGTGAACTAATCAGTTTCAGGAATAGAAAACAAGGATACCCAGTGGTCATTCCTGTGTAATTTCAGATAGTAGAATTATATAAGCTTTTGAGTAATATTCTGTCAACAAAGCAAATGCAAAAGTTTACTGGGTTCCTGGCTTTGAACTGATTTTCTTAGTACACCTTGAACAATAATTTTAGCCAATATACTTATTTGTAATGAAATCTGCTAAAATAGCATGCATATCTTAAAAACATGGATCTTTTCAATTCAGGTAAGCACAAAATAAATAAAAGTGTTTATATTATATCTAAAATGAAATAAGCCATAATATTTAAAGTTGGAAGTAAAAGCTATTTCAAAAATAACTGGCACAGAAAAAGTTGTCTGTTCTATTTTTTCCAAATTCAGAATGTTTTCCCAATTCTTGTAATGAACAAGTATATAACCATCTCCCATAAATTAGAGCTAAATAAGTCCATCACCCATGCAAATAGTTTCCTTCAGTACATACGCTTGTTTACCATTGTACTTCTGTGGGTTTAAATGACTGGGAGAAAAATAATTCAATTTCAATATGAAATTAATTGAAATGTACTGAAATTTCTAGTTGCACACAAAAATATAAAAAAAATTACCTTTAAAACCATCCTAGTGATCTTTTACCAGTTTAACTGAAAGGAGAGTCCTCCATGTGTTACTCTAAGCCAGGGGTAGGCAACCTATGGCACGCGTGCCGAACGCGGCACATGAGCTGATTTTCAGTGGCACACACACTGCCCGGTTCCTGGTCACCGGTCCAGGGAGTTCTGTATTTTAATTTAATTTTAAATGAAGCTTCTTAAACATTTTAAAACCCTTATTTACTTTACATACAACAATAGTTTAATTATATATTATAGACTTATAGAAAGAGACCTCAGCACTCCACTTCTGAAAAGTTGCCGACCCTTGCTCTAAACAAAGAACATACAGTGTATCTTTCATTATTAGAATTATTGTTTTCATAGCTACAAGTCCCAATAAACTATTAACAGACATATATGCATACTGAGCAATGTTCTGAGACCACGAGAAATAGCTCCCTTAATTACTGCTTACTCCTTAACACAAGAAAGGCAGAGATTTGACTGGAATAGAGAGAAGATATGCAGTCTAGCTGATAGGAACCAAGACACAAGAACTCTTGAATTCTAATCTTAACTCTTATCGAAGACCTGCTCTGTGTCATTGGACAAGTCACTTAACCTCTGGATCCACCTCATAATCAACCTCACAGGAGTGTAATGGAAGTCAATTATGCCGGTGAAGTGTTTATATATATTAGAAACATACACAATTATTCTTCTCTCACATGTGATTGTTTTCAAACATTACAAAAATAAAAGATAATTTCTGATTTACTTTTTTTTTTAAAGAGTTCCAAGTGTAACTTGTTGAATATTTTGTTGGAATTCAGTAATACTGGACTTTCACCTTTATCAAAGCAGAAGGGCTCTGCTCATGCTGTTATTTCATAAAAAGACGTGCTACTGAAACTGGTGAAAAAGGATATTCATTTTCACTCTTACATTGTGTTTTACCATTCTGAATCCCTAACCTATGACGTAATATATTATAAACATATCTGGGTCAATGCATGCAGCTGATAAATAGGTAAGGAACACTTTCAGAGAGGTGTATTCTAGTGATTGGAGTACAGGACTGGAAGCCAGGAACTTTACAGTTCTAACTCTGATGTAGGCCTTTCTGAGCTCTTGAGCATGTCAAATAATTGTCACATTTTCCACTTAACTCCTGCCTCAGTTTTCCTATCTGTAATATAGGAACACTATTGCTTTACCTGTAAAGGGTTAACACGCCCACAGGTAAAAGGAAAGGAGTGGGCACCTGACCAAAAGAGCCAATGGGAGGGCTAGAACTTTTTTAAATGGGGGAAAAAAAACTTCCCTTTTTCTTCTTTTTGTTGTCCTGCGAAAGTAGAGACACAGAGCAGCAATGCTGTAAGCAGCTTTAAAACTATGTATGAAAAAGCATCAAATCACACCTCAAACTACTTATCTGAAACCCCAAATATGTAAGTAAATTAGGGAATGACTAGGAAGATGCGATTAGGGTTTTTGTTTTTATTTCTTATTGGCTTGTGGACTCCTCTGTGCTAACCTCAGATGCTTTTGTTTTGCTTGTAACTTTTAAGCTGAACCTCAAGAGAGCTATCTTGATGCTTAATTTTTGTAATTGTTTCTTTTAAAATCTAGCAATAGCCTAGGTTTTCAGATTTATTAAAAAGAAAAAAAAAAGAAAATACAATTTCCCTTTTTTAAGAACAGGATTGGATTTTTAGTGTCCTAAGAGGTTTGTGCATATGTTGTTTAATTAGCTGGGGGCAACAGCTAATTGCCTTTGTTTTCTTTCTCAGCTCTTCCCCGGAGGGGCGAGTGAAAGGGCTTGAGAGTACCCCACAGGAAGGAATTCCCAAGTGAGCCTCCCTGGGTCCCAAGGAGTTCTTTTGCACTTGGGTGGCGGCAGCATCTATCCATCCAAGGTCAGAGAGAAACTGTGACCTTGGGAGTTTAATACCAGCCTGAGTGGCCAGTATTAATTTTTGAATCCTTGCGGGCCCCCACCTTCTGCCCTCCAAGTGCCAGAGTAGGGAATCAGTCTTGACAGTATCTATCCCCATATTAATATATCGAAGTAATTGAGCAATTCTAATAATGTAAATATATTGAGAGGCTGAGTCTCTAAAGCAGGCTTGACAATACCCGCATAACCAGTTCTCCCTAAAAAGAAACATTTCATGCCTTTGCTTCCCTCTGTTTTACTAACAGGCATCTTCAGACTCTGGACATGATAATTTTAACCCCTGCTGTCTCTCCCCTTCCTCTTTAGTTTATCCCCTCCTAAATAAGTCCCTAAGCCAAAAAATCATAGAACTAACGTAATTTGCTGCCATCACATTGTTCACTGTGCTTGTGTGTTATACCCATTCCCACATCCTGTGCTTGTCTTGTCTATTTAGATTGTAAGCTCTTTGGTGCATGGACTATGTACTACTCTGTGGCTGCACAGCACCTGGCATAAAGGGATCCCATTCTTGGTGGGCCTTTAAGAACTGCCGTAATACATAATGATATACCACACAAATCCTGAAGGTGAGCAGGAGCCTGCCATTCTCTCTTCAGTGGTCTTCCCTACTTCTTATCACGGACAATTAGGGGTATTTAACATGCAGTGACAATATAAAACAGAGACTGGGATTCTATCTATTCAGTTTCCTTTATTTATTCATTGATTTATTACAGCAGTTCTCAAATTCTGGCAACTGGAGGACCCCCATTTTGATTTACAAAATTTTCACAGACCCCCAAATCCCTTGCTCAGCCCCAGGTCCCGCCCCCCACTCTACCCCTTCCCTCAAGGCCCCACTCTCACCCCACCTCCAAGCACACCCTATCCCCGCTCCTCCCTCTCAGCACCTCCTGCACGCCGCTGAACAGCTATTCCCCGACCTACAGGAGGCACTGGGAGGGAGCGGAAGAAGTTGATCAGTGGGGCCCGTGCCCCGCTGAAGTATCCTCACGGACCCCAGTTTGAGAAACACTGATCTTCTATGTACGTGTAAAAACTCCTTTGTAAAAAATACTTGTAATACAGTTGCATAAGTGTATACTGTGTGATGTGGGACTGCACTTGTACATAGTGCTTTTGTTTCATATAATTTGGACTTTTTTCCACTGCATGTACAACAGTCTTTCCTGTTCAAAACTGCAAAAATTAACAAAAAAAAGATTGATTTTTGCCAAGACCTTTCTGTCTTTGACCCCACAATAAAAAGCATCAAATATGTTGATGTTCACTAACTGCAGGTTACCCATATCACTTCTTGAGATGAGTACACAGGAGGTTTTGTCTATTTTTTTGAAATCCCCTTTTCATGACTCTTCTATAGTTCAGCTTGTCACTTAGGGCTTGTCTAGGTGACTGCTTAGTTTGCAGCAAATTGGAGCATAAATCTACCTTGCATTAAGCGCCTTTGGGGACCCTGCTGCCATGCACTGTAAGTTCTCTAGTGCGCTTTAATCGTCCGTTTCAAAGCACGGTAGAGCAAAGAGCACTACAGAACTTTTGTGTGGAGCAGCAGATCCATATGGGCACTTAGTGCTGGCTAACACAAGGTAGATTTACACTCTGGTTTGCTGCAAATTAAGTTTCCATATAGACAGGCTCCTAGTGATATTACCTCCTGCTTCTGACGATAACAAATGATATCTTCACCAACTGCAGGATTGGGCAGCCACACATTCCGAGTTCAACTCTGACTTCTGATTAGAACACACAACTTTCAATTACTTCAATGAAAGTTACATATATTTATCTGAAGGCAAAATTGGGCCCAGATGTTCCCAAATATAATACTTGAAAAGCAGGCATAAGGATGTCAACACAACTGGATACACAGGGGAGAGCCATTCTTTCTGTCTCTCCTGCAATTCTTACAGCAAACATGTTCTGGGTGATGCCTCTCACAGAGAAAGGTTGAAATGTCAGAACTTAAAAGTTTCCTGGCAGTTGGAAAAGCCCCATTAATATGAGTGAGACTCTTGAGTTTCACTGCGCTGAGAGGTTTCCTGCCTGACATGATGCAAATAACTCCACCTATTGAGTAAATTCTTATCAGTGAGGCAGTCATTAGCTCCAGGGAGAAAGACAAGTGGGTTTTTCTTTTGAAACCAACTAATTGAAAAATGCTGCAACCCAGAGGACTAAACCAATGTCTGATTGCTCCTCATATTGCTATGCTCCTCATATTAGATGATTCAAAGTTTCTTTAGACTGGGACACTGTAGCCACCACAGACTGCCTTATGGTATGATTGTAAGTTAAATCAAGTTATCTATACCTAACTCTTCTCGAATTATCCTATTTTGAGCAAAAGCTGCCCCATCACAAAACACTTTGAGATGCACAAACTGGTTGTGTTAGCAGGTGGCAAGTCATGCTAACTTGAGCTTTCTCTATACCACTTGATGAGCCAACTAAAGTTAAAAGCACCTCCACACTTAAAATAAGGAGTTTTAGAATAATAAGTATTATCTAGACCGTCCCTGACAGGTCTAACCTGATCTTAAAAATCTTCAATGATGGAGATTTCACAACCTCCCTAGGCAATTTATTACAGTGCTTAACCATCCCTGACAGGAAGTTTTTCCTAATGTCCAACCTAAACCTCCCTTGCTGCAATTTAAATTGCTTCTTGTCCTATGCTCAGAGGTTAACAACAACAATTTCTCTCCCTCCTCCTTGTAACAACCTTTTATGTACTTGAAAACGGTTACCATGTCCCCTCTCAGTCTTCTCTTTTCCAGACTAAACAAACCCAATTTTTTCAGTCTACCCTCATAGGTCATGTTTTCTAGACCTTTAATCATTTTGTGTGGATTTGACTCAAATTAGGGGGAAAACTCAACTTAATTGCAAGGAGGACAAACCCTAAGGTATTTCCATCACAGACATCTGCACAGCAGCTAGATCAGTGGTCCTCAAACTTTTGTACTGGGGACCCCTTTCACATAGCAAGCCTGTGAGTGCGACCCCCCTTATAAATTAAAAACTTTTAAATATATTTAACACCATTATAAATGCTGGAGGCAAAGCAGGGTTTGGGGTGGAGGCTGACAGCTCACAATCCCCCATGTAACCTCAAAACCCCCTGAGGGTTCCGAACCCCAGTTTGAGAACCCCTGAGCTATATGGTCTCTTCACAGAGTTTGCAAAGAATTATTGCTTGGATTAGGCCTGCAGGAAAGAATTTTATTTCAGACTGTGTCCTGAAATTTGTTTCCAATATAGGAGAAGTCAAACGCTCTCCCTGTCAAAAGGTAGGTTTATTTTACTTCAGTTGGCCTGTTTTTTCAAGTTTTCCCACCCTACTGATTGTGGGTTGATTCAGGTATAACATATATCTTGTACATGCCTGAAGAATTTTGAGATTAGCATATCTATCTAGATCAGGGGTCGGCAACCTTTCAGAAGTGGTGTGCCGAAACTTCATTTATTCACTGTAATTTAAGGTTTCACGTGCCAGAATTACATTTTAACGTTTTTAGAAGGTGTCTTTCTATAAGTCTATAATATATAACTAAACTATTGTTATATGTAAATTAAATAAGGTTTTTAAAACGTTTAAGAAGCTTAATTTAAAATTAAATAAAATGCAGAGCCCCCCGGATCGGTGGCCAGGACGCGGGCAGTGTGCGTGCCACTGAAAATCAGCTCACGTGCTGCCTTTGGCACAAGTGCCATAGGTTGCCTACCCCTGATCTAGATAGACCAATCTACCCTAGATAGACACATGTCCCTGTTCCCACTGTTTGGAGGGCAGCATGTTTGCTTGGCAAGGGGTTGTATGCTCTGGCCAAAATTAGCCTGATTTGTACTAAACAGTACTTTTATTCATCTGTAACTAGAGAACAAATGAAAAAATATCCTGTACAGGTTAGGAAGCCTGAAATTGTATTCAACAATAAATATTTCCACACATGCTTTCCCTCCTTGCTCCTATTTAGGACAGATATTTTCCCACAAAAAATAAGTTTTTCAGAAAACCGGCAGCATTATTTGCTATGGATCAGAAGGCAGCTGTTGCCCCCCTCGAGGCAAGTTTTCATAGATCTATATGCTCTACTTCCTTCCCTGCCACCCCAAGACTTTGCAGGATATAATATCATCATATATATTCTATACACCAGCAGTTTTCTTTCTGAAATGACATCCTTGAATAACAGATAAGAAAACTGCTATTGTCTAACTCTGTCAAGGAAGTTAGTACACTGGTTTTCACCACAATCAGATTCACATCCTCTGTGGCCTAGGTCCAGAAGGGGACATAACACACACTGACCAATGGATTACTTGTGCAGTTCTCCTCCCTGGCTATGCATGTCTGCTCTAATCTTGGCTCCCATCGAACCGTACAAGACGTTGCTCTGAGAGGGTCAGAGAACAGCGATCTCTGTGTCACCTGGTGACAAGCCCAGGCCAGGCAGGCAGGATAGGGAATACCCAAAGCTAAGGAAGATACAAATGGTGGCATATTGAGCCCTGTGTTACCTAAGGCAGAGGCTCCCTGTACCCCAGATAAGCGATGCAGCAAAGCCCGTCAGTGTGTAGGTTAAAGCAATGATTCTCAACCAAGGGTACGTGTACCCCGGGGGTACTTAGAGACCTTCCAGGGGGTACATCAACTCATCTAGATATTTGCCTAGTTTTACAACAGGCTACATAAAAAGCACTAGCGAAGTCAGTACAAACTAAAATTTCAGACAATGACTTGTTTATACTGCTCTATATACTATACACTGAAATGTAAATACAATATTTATATTTCAATTGATTTATTTCCAAACTGTATGGTAAAAAATTAGAACATAAGCAATTTTTTAGTAATAGGCTATGACACGTTTGTATTTTTATGTCTGATTTTGTAAGTAAGTCGTTTTTAAAGTGAGGTAAAACTGGGTACGCAAGCCAAATCAGACTCCTGAAAGGTGTACAGTAGTCCAGAAAGGTTGAGAGCCACTGGGCTGAAGCGCGCTCAGCCGGGATAGCCACTGTGGCCATCGCTCGGGGGCGGGCGGGCAGCTGGGGAGGGTGGTGGGCAGATGGCACCGGAAAGGAGTGTGCAGCGGGGCGGGCGGGCAGCAGTGGCCCAGGGAACGAAATGGGAGGTCAGGGGCTCTGCAGCTCCCCGCAGCAGAAGGGGAAGGATGACCGACTCTACTGTACAGTGCCCCCTGCCCAGGCGCAGGCCGCCGCCTCCCCCCATGGAGCTGCCCGCGCCTGCAGTCGGGAGAAGCGACCGCACCGCACCCTCCCGACCCCCTGCACGGGCGGAAGCACTTTAGGTTCCCGCTCCCCCACCAGCACCCTGGACTGAGAGCGACGACCGACCGAGGCGCGATCCCGACACGCATGCGCGCCACACACCCACCTCGGGCCTTCCGGGAGACGGGCTGGGGGCCGGCACCGCGCCCAGCTCCTCACGGTGGAGCCAAGAGGGCGGAGGGGTTCCGGGCGAGGCGTGTGCGCACGCGCGGCAGGGAGGTGTAGTGTGACCCGAGCCACCCCTCCGGCCTCGCCCCGCGGGGCCATTTAAAGGCGGCGGCGGAGGCAGCGACTCTGTTGTACCACCAGCCGCGCAGCGCTAGAGCAGCCCCGACTCTGCCTCCCAGCCCCGCTGTAGCTGCCACCATGTACCGTTACCTAGGGGAGCTGCTCGCGTCCCGCGCCGGGGCCGGCTCGCTGCTGGCGGGCACGGAGCCCAGCGCGGCGGTAGCAGCAGCTCTGTGGGGCGGCCCCAGCGGGAGGCTCCCGCAGCGGCGGCGCTACAGCGAGGCGGAGCGGGAGGACGACCCCAACTTCTTCAAGATGGTGGAGGGCTTCTTCGACCGCGGCGCCGGCATCGTGGAGGACAAGCTAGTGGAGGGGCTGCGCTCGCGGGAGAGCCCCGAGGAGCGGCGCCACCGCGTCCGCGGCATCCTCCGCATCATCAAGCCCTGCAACCACGTGCTCAGCGTCTCCTTCCCCATCAAACGCGACAACGGAGAGTGGGAGGTGATCGAGGGTTACCGGGCGCAGCACAGCCAGCACCGCACCCCCTGCAAGGGAGGTGAGCTCCGCACCTCTGTGCGCGCACACACACGGCCAGCACCGCACCCCCTGCCCGGGGGGTGAGCTCTGCACCCTCACCATCACCATACACGCAGCTGGCCCCGCCCCCCCCCCCCCACCCACCATTCAGACAACCGGCACCGCACCCCCTGCAAGGGAGGGGAGAGCCCCTCTACCCTGGTATATAGACATCTAGCACCCCGACAACCTGCAAATTGAGACCCACGCATGAGATCCACGTATAGACAGAGCCATACATACTGGGGTACCCCTGCAAGGTTCGTGAGACCTCCTCATAGATACCCAGCACTCCTCATGCGGAGCCAGTACTGCACCTATATAAACTAACGCAGCACTGCACTACCTGCAGGAAAGGGGACACCCCAGCCCCATGGATTGTTAACACTTTATTTTCCATACATTCATAGTTAGCACCCAACCCTCTGCAAAGCAGGAGACTCTCTTTAGTCATATACAGCCAGCACTACACCCAACAAACAAGTGATTAAAAGTAGAGTGAACCAGGAGAGAGAGCTTTCACTGTGCCAGCCCAGGAGGGAAGGGCAATTATTGGGGATCACTGCTTACCCAGAAATAGGGAGAGTTCTCTTCTACTTTCAGCAGAGTGGGAGCTATAATTCCCCCTTGGTTATCTCCTGCTTCAAACACAGCCAGCAATATATCCACTGTAAGAGTAATGAGATACCCTCATACTCCTTTCACAAGGTACAGTTCCAGCTGTGAAGTATAGGAGGGTATGTCTACACTACGAAATTAGTTCGAATTTATAGAAGCCGGTTTTATTGAAATCGGTTGTATACAGCCGATTGTGTATGTCCACACAATAAAATGCTCTAGGTGCTCTAGTCGGCAGACCTCGTCCACAGTACGAGGCTAGCGTCGACTTCCGGAGCATTGCACTATGGGTAGCTATCCCACAGCTATCCCACAGTTCCCGCAGTCTCTGCCGCCCCTTGGAATTCTGGGTTGAGATCCCAATGCCCGGATGATGCAAAACAGTGTCGCGGGCGGTTCTGGGTACATGTCGTCAGGCCCCTCCCTCCCCCGTCACAGCAACGGCAGACAATAGATTCGCGCCTTTTTATCTGGGTTACCTGGGTTACCTGTGCAGACAACATGGAGCCCGCTCAGCACAGCTGAGCTCACCATCACCATATGTCCTCTGGGTGCCGGCAGACGTGGGACTGCATTGCTACACAGCAGCAGCTGCTAACTGCCTTTTGGCGGTAGACGGTGCAGTAGACTGGTAGCCTTCATCGGCGATCTGGGTGCTGGCAGCCGTGGGGCTTGCCTTTTGGCAGTAAATGGTGTATTATGACTGTTAGCCGGCCTATTACAAGTCGGGTCATCGCACGTTAGCAGAGTCTTCCCTGAGCAGCAGCTCGTGCAATAGGCCTGAAGACCATCGTCATACACCGCCCAGTATTTGCTGCCAAGCACCCAGAAAGATGCCGAGGGCTATCAGTCACGCTGCACCGTCGTCTTAAGATGTAAAAAATAGATTTTCTCTGTATTCATTTGCTTCCCCCTCCCTCCGTCAACAGGGTTTTCAGTTTAATCTTTGGGGGGGACCAGTCTGTGACAGTTGTTTGTGTCTCTCCCTGATGCACAGCCACCGTTCTTTATTTTAATTCCCTGTGCCTGTACGCCATGTCGTCACTCGGCCCCCCTCCCTCCTTCCCCTAGGCCGTCAGATACTACGTTTGCGCCACAGCTCGAGCCGAGAAGCGGTTCGCGCCTTTTCTTTGAATTCTGGGTTGAGATCCCAATGCCCGGATGATGCAAAACAGTGTCGCGGGCGGTTCTGGGTACATGTCGTCAGGCCCCTCCCCCCTCGTCACAGCAACGGCAGACAATAGATTCGCGCCTTTTTACCTGGGTTACCTGTGCAGACAACATACCACGGCAAGCATGGAGCCCGCTCAGCTCAGCTGAGCTCACCGTCACCATATGTCCTCTGGGTGCCGGCAGACGTGGGACTGCATTGCTACACAGCAGCAGCTGCTAACTGCCTTTTGGCGGTAGATGGTGTAGCATGAGTGATAGCCGTGGGGCTGGCAGCCGTAGTGCTGCATTGCACCAGCCCCTTGCAGGCGATGGTATATTATGACTGGTACTCGTCGTCGTCGTACTGGTATGGCTGTCAATCATGGCCACCTGGGCAGACATGCTACTGTTTCGATGATGACGGTTACCAGTCATAATATACTATTTTCTGCCAATTGCCCAATATTGTCTGCTAAGCACCCAGAAGAGGCCGAGGGCGATGCTGGGTGCTGGCGGACGTGGGGCTGGCAGACGTGGGGCTGCATTGCTACACAGCAGCAGCCCCTTGCCTTTTGGCAGATGATGGCATATTATGATTGGTATCCGTCATCGTCATACTGGTATGGCTGTCACTCATGCTGCAGCGTCGGCTGCCACCTTAAGATGTAAAAAATAGATTTGTTCTGTGTTCATTTGCTTCCCCTTCCTCCGTGAAATCAACGGCCTGCTAAGCCCAGGGTTTCCAGTTTAATCTTTGGGGGGACCATTCTGTGTGACAGTTGTTTGTGTTTCTCCCTGTTCCTGTACCTGTACGCCATGTCGTCACTCGGCCCTCCCTCCCTCCCGCCCTCCTTCTCCTGGTCCATCAGATACTACTTTCGCGCCTTTTTTCTGACCAGGCGCCATAGCTAGCACTGGGATCATGGAGCCCGCTCAGATCACCGCGGCAATTATGAGCACTATGAACACCACGCGCATTGTCCTGGAGTACATGCAGAGCCAGAACATGCCAAGGCGAAACCCGGACCAGGCGAGGAGGCGATTGCAGCGCGGCGACGAGAGTGATGAGGAAATTGACATGGCCATAGACCTCTCACAAGGCACAGGCCCCAGCAATGTGGAAATCATGGTGTTACTGGGGCAGGTTGATACCGTGGAACGCCGATTCTGGGCCCGGGAAACAAGCACAGACTGGTGGGACCGCATCGTGCTGCAGGTATGGGACGATTCCCAGTGGCTGCGAAACTTTCGCATGCGTAAGGGCACTTTCATGGAACTTTGTGACTTGCTTTCCCCTGCCCTGAAACGCCAGGATACCAAGATGAGAGCAGCCCTCACAGTTGAGAAGCGAGTGGCAATAGCCCTGTGGAAGCTTGCAACGCCAGACAGCTACCGGTCAGTCGGGAATCAATTTGGAGTGGGCAAATCTACTGTGGGGGCTGCTGTGATCCAATTTGCCAGGGCAATGAAAGACCTGGTGATAGCAAGGGTAGTGACTCTGGGCAACGTGCAGTCAATAGTGGATGGTTTTGCTGAAATGGGATTCCCAAACTGTGGCGGGGCCATAGACGGAACCCATATCCCTATCTTGTCACCGGAGCACCAAGCCACCGACTACATAAACCGCAAGGGGTACTTTTCAATGCTGCTGCAAGCCCTGGTGGATCACAAGGGACGTTTCACCAACATCAACGTGGGATGGCCGGGAAAGGTACATGATGCTCGCGTCTTCAGGAACTCTGGTCTGTTTCGAAAGCTGGAGGAAGGGACTTTCTTCCCGGACCAGAAAGTGACCATTGGGGATGTTGAAATGCCTATCGTGATCCTTGGGGACCCAGCCTACCCCTTAATGCCATGGCTCATGGCAGCCTGGACAGGAGTCAGGACCTGTTCAACTACAGGCTGAGCAAGTGCCGAATGGTGGTGGAATGTGCATTTGGACGTTTAAAAGCGCGCTGGCGCAGCTTACTGACTCGCTCAGACCTCAGCGAAAAGAATATCCCCATTGTTATTGCTGCTTGCTGTGCGCTCCACAATATCTGTGAGAGTAAGGGGGAGACATTTATGGCGGGGTGGGAGGTTGAGGCAACTCGCCTGGCCGCTGATTACGCGCAGCCAGACACCAGGGCGGTTAGAGGAGCACAGCAGGGCGCGGTGCGCATCAGAGAAGCTTTGAAAACGAGTTTTGTGACTGGCCAGGCTACTGTGTGAAACTTCTGTTTGTTTCTCCTTGATGAACCCTCCAACCCCCCCCACGACCCGGTTCACTCTACTTCCCTGTAAACCAACCACCCCACCCCACCCTCCCCTCCCCTCCCGCTTGCAGAGGCAATAAAGTCATTGTTTTTTCACATTCATGCATTCTTTATTAGTTCCTTACAGAGGTAGGGGGATAATTGCCAAGGTAGCAGGGATGGGTGGGGGAGGAGGGATGGAAAAGGACACACTGCATTTTAAAACTTTAACTCTTATTGAAGCCCAGCCTTCTGATGCTTGGGCGATCATCTGGGGTGGAGTGACTGGGTGGACGGAGGCCCCCCCACCGTGTTCTTGGGCGTCTGGGTGACGAGGCTATGGAACTTGGGGAGGAGGGCTGTTGGTTACACAGGGGCTGTAGCGGCGGTCTCTGCTCCTGCTGCCTTTCCTGCAACTCAACCATACGCTCGAGCATATCACTTTGATGCTCCAGCAGACGGAGCATTGCCTCTTGCCGTCTGTCTGCAAGCTGACGCCACCTATCGTCTTCAGCCCGCCACCTCTCCTCTCGTTCATGTTGGACTTTTCTCATCTCCGACATTGACTGCCTCCACGCATTCTGCTGTGCTCTATCAGCGTGGGAGGACATCTGCAGCTCCGTGAACATCTCGTCCCTCGTCTTACGTTTTCTCTTTCTAATGTTCACGAGCCTCTGCGAAGGAGAAACATTTGCAGCTGGTGGAGGAGAAGGGAGAGGTGGTTAAAAAAGACACATTTTAGGGAACAATGGGTACACTCTTTCATTACAAGGTCGCATATTTCGGCTTGCAGGCAGCCATCGTAGGCCACAGTGTTTTGGCTTATTTAACCTTCTTAACATGCGGGAAAGGTTGCAAACAGCAGCGCATTTCCCATCTCAAGGATGAATTGGGTTGTCCATTTAAAATGGGGTTTCAATGTAAAAGGAGGGGGCTGCGGTTTCCCGGTTAACATGCGGCACAAACACAAGTAAACCACCCCCCCACACACACACACACACACGATTCTCTGGGATGATCACTTCACCCCTCCCCTCCACCGCATGGTTAACAGCGGGGAACATTTCTGTTCAGAAGAGCAGGAACGGGCGCCTCTGAATGTCCCCTTAATAAAATCACCCCATTTCAACCAGGTGACCGTGAATGATATCACTCTCCTGAGGATAACAGAGAGACAAGGAATGGATATTGTCTGCATGCCAGCAAACACCGGGACCATACGCTGCCATGCTTTGTTATGCAATGATTCCAGACTACGTGCTACTGGCCTGGCGTGGTAAAGTGTCCTACCATGGCGGACGGGATAAGGCAGCCCTCCCCAGAAACCTTTTGCAAAGGCTTTGGGAGTACATAAAGGAGAGCTTTCTGGAGATGTCCCTGGAGGATTTCCGCTCCATCCCCATACACGTTAACAGACTTTTCCAGTAGATGTACTGGCCGCGATTGCCAGGGCAAATTAATCATTAAACACGCTTGCTTTTAAACCATGTGTAATGTTTACAAATATTTACAAAGGTACACTCACCAGAGGTCTCCTGTGTGCCCTGAGGGTCTTGGGTGAGTTCGGAGGTTACTGGTTCCAGGTCCAGGGTAACAAACAGATCCTGGCTGTTGGGGAAACCGGTTTCTCCGCTTCCTTGCTGCTGTGAGCTACCTACAGTACCTCCATCGTCATCTTCCTCGTTCCCCGAACCGTCTTCCCTGTGTGTTTCTCCAGTGAGAGAGTCATAGCACACGGTTGGGGTAGTGGTGGCTGCACCCCCTAGGATCGCATGCAGCTCCGCGTAGTAGCGGCAAGTTTGCGGCTCTGCCCCGGACCTTCCGTTTGCTTCTCTGGCTTTGTGGTAGGCTTGCCTTAGCTCCTTAATTTTCACGCGGCACTGCTGTGTGTCCCTGTTATGGCCTCGGTCCTTCATGGCCTTGGAGATCTTTTCTAATACTTTTCCATTTCTTTTACTGCTACGGAGTTCAGCTATCACTGCTTCATCTCCCCATATGGCGAGCAGATCTCGTACCTCCCGTTCGGTCCATGCTGGAGCTCTTTTGCGATCCTGGGAGGACTCCATGACGGTTACCTGTGCTGATGAGCTCTGCGTGGTCACCTGTGCTCTCCACGCTGGGCAAACAGGAAATGAAATTCAAACCTTCGCGGGTCTTTTCCTGTCTACCTGGTCAGTGCATCTGAGTTGAGAGCGCTGTCCAGAGCGGTCACAATGAAGCACTGTGGGATAGCTCCCGGAGGCCAATAACATCGAATTCCGTCCACACTACCCCAATTCCGACCCGCAAAGGCCGGTTTTATCGCTAATCCCCTCGTCGGAGGTGGTGTAAAGAAACCGGTTTAAAGGGCCCTTTAAGTCGAAAGAAAGGGCCTCGTTGTGTGGACGTGTCCAGGCTTAATTCGGTTTAACGCTGCTAAAGTCGACCTAAACCCGTAGTGTAGACCAGGCCTCAGAGTCATTTTTCTGTTTCTCAGCTAGTGTTGGCTCCCTGCAAAAGATAGGAAACACATACACAGCCAACATTGCACCCCTAAAAGGGAGTTCATGTTCCCAGTACTGCATATTCAACAGTGCTAGCCCTGCAGCCCCTCCAAGGCCTGGTGGGGAGCTCCTTGCCACTGACTCCCTACATCCATCCGTGCATTCTCTGCAAGAGAGGCCAACTCCCATCTCTGTCCCATCCTAGCCACATGCCTACCAAAATAAGCAGTAGAATGTAAATATATATGTATTTACATAAATTCAACTGCAAGTCATTTGAAGCACATACTTTCTATTTTCAGCTTGCATTGTAACAAAACTTCAATGGGTGGAAGAGGAGGAACTTGGCTTACATCTATGGGGCACTTAGAGCTTGATAAGCACCTTCTACAAGGGAAAATAATTTTAGTACCATATTTCCAATGATTCTGTGCTTACGAAGAAGGTGGGAAGTAGAGGGATTTCAGTTCGTTAATATTTAAATGTTCGCTTAACCCCTAAAATGCTAGGGTGCTTTCAACCACTTTTCTAGTTTGTTTAGGAGATTTGATTGTGACATCCCAAGGTTATATACTAATGTCAGGGATCCAAAACAGTTCAGTTTTGTCTTGCAAAGAATGATCATTCTCATCCAGGGAATATTCTGAGCAATTCAAATTTACCCAGAGACATTCTCAGCAAATCTCAAACGTTAATATCATGAATGGTGAGATCTGAGGAAGTATGTACACTTGCATAGTTTAATTATGAATTGAAATTAGAAAGCTGTTTCTAATACATACTTTGATTTAATACAAAATCCCCTCCAGCCCAGAACAGGAAAATAGCTAATTGGTCAAGTTTCTAGGTAGATGTACAGAAAAAGCCAAAAACTAGCGTTCTTCTAGGAAAAGAACGTCACACCTTTATAAGAGAATTGAAAGGATTGTCCCACCCCAAGGCCCGGTACAGGCAACCGTGCATACCTAATACTTCCAGGGCTGTGAGCCTATGAAGCAAGACTCCCAACCATCATTAAGGACTCAACCAGTTAGTCTCTAAGGTGCCACAAGTACTCCTGTTCTTTCAGCCAGTACTATATCCCCTTGAAAGATAGTTAGACATCCTGGCTTCCAGCCTGGATCAGTCAGCACTGTGCGCTCTGTTAGGTGCATAATCTTTCAAAACAGTTACTCTGAGATCATTACAGGCGAGTATAGGACTTCAAACTAAACACCTTACCTTTGCCAGACATCTGAAATTGTAATTGTACAGAACGCACCCTGCATGTTGTGTCATAATGGACCGCCTCTTTCTGGTTGCTAGAAAAAGATTGGGGGAGTGTTAAGAACACTTACTCATCTTATAAAGCATTAAGTATAGGTGCTCTCTAGGTCTGACTATTGGATTTATGCTTAGGATTCGGATTCCTTAACTTCCTCTTGAAAGACTGAGGCACTTTTCTTCTGTTTTTTGGTACAATAATCTACTTTTGAGATTTTTTTTTGCTCTGCAAGTTGGACTGTTTGCATCGTTTTTAACTCTATAGCAACACTGCAGTTTGACACCTATGTGTCAGCTGACTTGGGCACACACTGCTTAGGCTACAGGGCACTTTACTTAAGGTGTAGACATTCAGGCTTGGGCTGGAGCCCAGGCTTCGGGACCCACCCAGTCCTCGTCCTCAAAGGAAATGTGCACAACAACTTCAAAAGATGAGCATGGATGCTTAAATTCATAACTTTGCTGGATACTAAAAACTGGTCTTAATAAAGACACTGTATTTGTGTCTTCTTACAACAGTCTGTAACCCACTAACCCCTCTTTTGCCTATGTTTGCAGAGGGGTTAATGGGCCACTTAACCTTGAACGTCCCTTAGAATTTGTTTACTTATGCTATACAACCTGTTCCACCTTGTAATAGGTGTAACACTCGATACCTTTCCCAGAACTGAAGAAAAGCTCATTTCTTTCACCAACAGACGTTGATCCAATAAGGGCTTGTCTACACTTAGAGCGCTGCAGGAAGTACTCCACACCCCTGAGTGACCTAGTTATACAAACGTGAGTTTGTAGTGTAGACCAGGGCAATAGAAATAAATGGAGATATCCGATCTCCTAGAGCTGGAAGGGACCTTGAAAGATCATAGAGTCCAGCCCGCTGCCTTCACTAGCAGGATCAAGTACTGATTTTGCCCCAGATTCCTAAGTGGCCCCCTTAAGGATTGAACTTACAACCCTGGGTTTAGCAGGCCAATGCTCAAACCACTGAGCTATTCCCTATAAGGATATTATCTTAACCACCTTGTCTTTAAATTGGTGTGGGCATTTTAAAATACATTTTCCTTTGACTCTGTTTCAAGATGTGCATTTCTGATGACTTAGGAGTAAGAAATGAGAACATCAAACTCAAAGCTCCTCTCATACAGGCAATGGCTTTATCTGCGTGGAGTCAGTGTCCCTAACTATTGCCACAACCTTGTCTGAGGCCTGGCCTACACCAGTGGTTTTCAAACTGCCGGTCACAACCCAGCTGCTTTTGTCAACCTAACTCTGTAAGTATCTACTCTAAAACGGTAGCTCCCACTACACCAACTTAGTAACTCTACCTCTGCAAGTGGCCTAGCACTTACATTGATGCAGTAGACACTGCATTGCTTATATTGACTTGCTGCCTTTCAGAAGCTGTCCCACAATGCCCCACACTGACAGTTAAATCAGTGCAAGCGCTCCTGAAGGGGATGGACACTGCTGACACAAGGAGTATAGTGTGGACATGCAAAAGTGATTTCATTAGTTTAGTGACTGAATGTTGACGTAACTTAGGTCGACTTAATTTTGTAGTGTAGACTTGCCCTGGTGTACAGATGGCAAGTATGCTGCTTTCTCCTGTAATTGCTTCTCTGTCCTTCCTGCTTTGTAAGTTATCTGATCCATCATACTGCAGTTGTGTAGAAAGCCATTCTTTGTGTTACTGCTGTTGTTGGTCAGAGCCACATTTCTGCACTCATCATGTTAACATTTAGTTTTTATAGTCCAGTTTCAGATTCACCTAAAAAACTTCAGGTGACTTATTAAATGCGGTTATTATGAACATAATGATTTCTACTGTAAACTCATTAGCAGTATTATCCAGAAAATGTCTTTAACATCAATGTTAATAATGTTCTGTAGCAATTTACTCTGCAAGTAAATGTAATGAGGGTTGGCTGTTGGGATGTCTCCTACTATGGTAATTGACCTTTTTAGCTTGAACCTTCTACACCAGGGGTGGGCAAACTATGGCCTGTGGGCCACATCCAGCCCACCAGATGATTTAATCTGGCCCTCGAGCTCCCGCTGGGGAGCGGGGTCTGGGGCCACGCTGCACGCACGTACTGCTGCTCCCAGAAACAGCAGCATGTCCCCCCTCTAGCTCCTATACGTAGGGACAGCCAGGGAGGTCCGCACGCTACCTCCATCCCAAGCACTGCCCCCGCAGCACCCATTGGCCAGGAACTGCAGCCCATGGGAGCTGCAGGGGCGGCGCCTGTGGATGGGGCTGCGTGCAGAGCCACCTGATCGCACCTCCACCTAGAAGCTGGAGGGGGGACATGCTGCTGCATCCGGGAGCTGTTGCCCCCGTGCCCCAACCCCCTGCCCCAATCCTGATCCCCCTCCCGCCAAACCCCTCAATCCAAGCCTGGAACACCCTCCTGCACCCCTAGCCCCTCATCCCCATCCCGAGGCTGAGCCCTCACACATACCCGTGCCCCAGCCTGGAGCCCCCTCCCACATGCTGAACACCTCGATCCCAACCTGGAGCATCCTCCTACATCTCTCACCCCCAGCCCAGAACCTGCATCTCCAGCCAGAGCCCACACCCTAACCCCTGGCCCCACCCCAGAGTCCCCTCCCGCACCCTGAACTCCTCCTTTCTGGCCCCACCCCAGAGCCTGCACCCCCAGGAAGAGCCCTCGCCCTCTCCTGCACCCCAACCCCAATTTTGTGAGCATTCGTGGCCCACCATACAATTTCCATCCCCAGATGTGGCCCTTGGGCCCAAATGTTTGTCCACCCCTGTTCTATACCATTAAATACCTGAGTTCTGATAGGAATTCTGTCAGGTCTTAAACCCCTTCTCCCCTCCTCTCCCCCCGTTTTTTCATTTTTTCAACTCAGTGCGTTACACAAACATTTCACTCTCTGGAGCATTTCCATTACTCCCAGTGGACCAGATAGTTGAAACGCCTCATTCCCCTCAGTTCAGTGAGACCAAGGGTCTTTCTCAGTCTCTTTCCTGGCTCCCTTGGTTTCTTCATTTATTTTCTTTCTCCTTCCTTTCCCATTCCTAACATTGTTGCTCTCATGGTTCCCTAGCTTCCTGTGCGCTTTCCCATCTCTTTTCTCCCCAGTGGGGCAAGTGTTGTACTTTCTTTAGATCCTCTCTTCAGCTGTCACTTCCAATTGCTGTGGAACTTTCAAGTTCCAACATTCCATCCCTTCTGGTGTCAGTGGCCCAGCTCTGAACATGTTGTTCGCTGTTTGAATAACAGGAGATGGGTTTGGGGGAGGAAGGACGGAAGAGATTAATGTAATACAAATCTAATTTATGCTATATAGGCTGTTTCATATTTGATCTAGGCTGAACACTGTAATTTGCCTATTGGGAGACCAGATTAATAGCATACAGTAACTGGGAAGTGATAGTTCATCAGATGACTTCAAGTACCTGAAATCATATTTAAACAGATCATAGAGATGGGACTTGTACACTTGCTATGCATTAGGTAGCTGGAGGATTAAACCCACTATGCAGGTAGCTATGATAGACTAGGGTGGGGATATGCACCAGCAAGGGATAGGGGCAGAAAGAAACCCTGGTAAAATAAAAATCAATTTCCTGAGAGTTGTAGAAAAAGAATGGGATGATGCTGTTATTTCTACATTGGTGCTACCCCATAACTCTTCTTTGAATGCTTCAACTTTTATGAGCCTCTGTACAGTATATCTCTGAACCTTCGAACTCCATCACTTCACTGCTAGAAAGGTGAAGGAATTTTCTGTTTCTCCTTTCTCACTCAGTTTCTCTCAGAGCTACCTTCGTGTCCTGAAGAGATGGCAGGTCTCCACTACTCCTAGTTTTGAGTCCTCCTCTTTTGCCACTTCTGGCTTTCACATGCAGCAGTGTAATGAAATGGACATGATTCTTTACTGTTTCATTGCTGCTCATAGCAACAGTGAATCTTATCTAAGTTTTGTTAATATGCTGCTGCTCAGCAAAATTCTGAGTAGCAGTAGGAGCTTTGAAACTGTCTGGAGCTTCAGGAAGATGTTGTACTGGATTGGATAACATTTGGAAAGTTATCTTTGTGATCAGAAAACATGCATTCTGCAGAAATTGATTACTTAGGCCCGTCTAGTAACCAGAGAAGGTTTCTTATTCCAGTAAGTGAATTTTTAGGGACTTGCTTGTGTGCTTAAAACACTCAGTGCTTTTATTATGTGTTTAGATGTCTGCATAAACTAAACTGGAGTCAGAAGATAAGTGTGTGAAAGTAGAGCTCAAAAATTAATATTGCAAACTGTTTGCCAAATATGAAAATTACTGGCTATGGGTTTTCCAAGCTGTGGAGGCCAGAAGATAGTCTGGACCACAGTCAGCAGCAGCAAGAACCAAGTAAGGAAATGTAAGGCCTCTGCGACAGAAGTTGTTGCAAGGAGAGAAGTGGCAAGTAGTGCTCTTGGGAAGGCTTTAATGGCACTAGCTGACACACCGCTCATAGATCAGTTCGATCACCGAAACAGACTTTTCACTTGCAGCTGGTGAACCCAAATTTTGAGCACTGGTGAAAGGAAGGGTTTCGCTGTGGGGGCAAAATGGGAACTTTTCCTATTTCAAGATTTGCCAAATGTATCCCCAAATAAACATGCTTGAACAGGTGTTTTGGACCTCTATGTAAAGTACTGTTAGTAAGTACATGAGCATCAATAATTAGCATAAGCATTGTACATTAAACTCCAATATCATTGGGTTATTTTTGAGCTTCAGCAAATACTTATAGTAATCTAATTTTGGGTTTACATCTTTATTTAGTAAAAAGTGTAACTGAGGAAAATCCAGGTCATGCCAGGTATTAAACTGAAAGATAAGAGCTGCTTTTTAAAAGGATCAGTATTAAATATTGTCTGAAGATTATAGACAAAAGGCTCTAAGATCTTAGGTATATAATACAATACATGTTATTCCATTAGATCAGGGCTCTTTTGCACTTGTTCCCATCTCCTTCATATAAGTTCCGTAATTCATTTATGGTGATTTACTGTCTTTAATGACTGTATGTATTTTGGTTTAAAATGTCATACTTGGGTCATTTTACTTAAATACAATTATCCAGAATAGTCTACTTTTAATTTAGGTATCTGTTGGAGTCAGTAGTTATGCAGTAACCCTGTCAAACTTTGAGTTACCTCAAAGTTTAAAATTTATAAATACTGTATGCATTTACAAAATCTAAGACCAATAGAAATGTTTTCATAATTCGGTATTCCAGTGGGAAGTGAGCTTTGCTCACATATTCCTGCAGTATTTGCAACTCAAATACTAGTGTTAAGTCTTTCACCCAAAAGTGAAACTGACTTGGTCTGTCCAATCAATTAAATGTAAGGAGTAAGCAGCATAAATAGTTAAATACGTTTTTTAATACTTCTAGATTCAGTAGTCTAAGGTGTTGGTGATATATATAAGAACTTGTTTGGTGACTCTTTTGAAAGGCTTAAAAACAAAAAATGATCTGATTAATTTGAATACCATAATTCACTACCAATAGCACACCCTACACAATAATAGTTCAGGGAAAGAGCAGTTGCTTCGTTTCAGTGGTAGGTGAAGGGAAGTGTTTTGAGTCCCTTCAGAAAAACAGGCAATTTATAATTAAAAGCACTTGCCATAGGAAACAATTGAAGAGCACCTGAAATGACTTTTTTGCTCAAGCATTCATGGCACTTCTATTATAAGAGAGTAAATAGCCAAGAGGGTATTAATTATATATGTTGGGGGTTTCAGACATATGGAACCCAGCAGCATAAATCTTTTTCTTTCTATTTTGGTGCCTCACCTCTATAAGCTCTAGGAACACTTCAAAAACTGCCATTAATTTATCAAATTATCTGGCCATTGAAATATTCTGCTTGAGATATCCTAGATCATTCTTTTATAAATCTTACACATCCCAGTTTCTAGTAATTACCTTTTGGTAGAAAATAAAGTTAAATGACAAGGAAGAATAAGACTTCTACAAATTCTCAGAGAAGTAAGGGTCCTTCTTTCCTCCCTTTTTTTGTGGTGTAACTTCTGGAGCTTATTGTGTTAATTACTTGTTACCCAAAATTCATCTTTTTTTAAAGCTGGAGAGATGCTTAGTGGTAGCTAAAATGCTACTAAGAATCATTTTCCCTTCCTTTGCTCATATGGTGACTTGCGTGCTAAGAGCTAGAGTTAACAGGAAACCACAGCTGCTGTTGCTCATCATAGCGACAGCTGCCTAGAGAACTAAAACAATCCAAATAGGGTACAGGAAATGGGAGGCAGCAGAACACAACTGACTTTAAGGCAAAGTAGACTAGACTAGCTGTTTTCTAACTAAAATCTATAATCTTATTTAACAGCCTAAAAATTGTGTAACTGATAGCATAGCTGGGACAAAACTGTTTAGTTAAGGCGTTTTCGCATGAGCCAGTTGAGAACAATTGTCAACAGGTAGGTTTCCTAGAGCTAATGGGGCTTGAAAGCTTAAGGCATTCTTTTATATTAACATCTGATGTGGGGTTCTCAGCTACTTGGTAGTAAGGAATGGATTCACTGATGTTCATAGGGCCCCGTTTACATTGGGGCTAAAATTGTACACTTTTAAAAATTACTTAAAACTTGTTTATGCTAACTGTTTAGGAGTCCACTATCAATGAATCCAAATTGACCATATGGTCTGAAATAGCTTGGCCCCTGTCCACATTGGCTACCTTAAATAGTCTAAAACTGATGCAACAAGCATATATTTTAGTTCCAGTGTAGCTGAGAGCTAAGGGTTCTGGTTTCCATACACATTTTGCATCTCTGGTCAGACCGTTCGCAGTCCCGTGATGTTAGGAATTTTCAATAACCTGTTGAAGTGGAATGACACATGACAGTGGTCAAATATTCATGGCCCAGTCCTTATTCCTTATTTTAGAGACAAATGACTGCCTTAAATTATTGCTCCTGCAACTTGTGGATGATGATTCTGCATTTCTTTGTGGAGCAGCTTAGCTGACTGACTGCCAAGAGGAACTTACTTCTGCTGAGAAACTTTCTAGTCTCTATCTCTTCTATTTTCTATTCTCCTCTGGCTAGTAGATTTCACCTTCTCTCCTGTCCTGTATCTGCATGTCAGTGTTTTTCTTACCCTAATTCCTCTACTTCCCCATTCTACTGTTATCCTCTTCCCCCAACAGGGGTTCTACGATTGGACACTAGATGATTGCTAATATTGGTTCTCTGCTGCTGGCAGTGCTCTATATACAGGCTTTATTTAGACAAGGCCTGATTTCTCTAAGGGCTTGTCTATGCTGGTACGCTAAATTGGTGCCGCTGCGATTGATGCAGCAGCGTCGATTTACTGGGTCTGGTGAAAATGCGATAAATTGATGGTAGAGTGCTCTCCCATTGACTTCAGTACTCCACCTTGCTGAGAGGTGGAAGGTAAGTTGGTGGGAGAGCATCTCCAGCCGACATAGCATGGTGTAGACACTGTTAGGTTGATGTAAGCTATGTCACTCAGGTGGATGCTTTTCCAAGAGAGATGCTGTAACTCAAACAGGAGTTAATTTAGGAAAGTCCTATGGTGTACAGAAGGTCAGACTAGATAATCACAGTGGTCCCTTTTGTCCTAATCTATAAATATACACATTGTACCACTTTAACTATACCCATATAGTTTGAGTGTACAAACCCATCCCCCATTATATTGATATAAAAGGTGCCTCTACCAGAATACCTTATTCATGTATGGGAAGGGGAATAAGTTGCACTGATCTAAGGGCAGGTCTTCACTACGGGGAGGGTCGATTTAAGATACGCAAATTCAGCTACATCGAATTCAGCTACGCTATTCGTGTATCGGAGCCGACTTACCCCGCTGCGAGGACGGCGGCAAAATCAACCTCCGCGGCTCCCCGTCGACGGCGCTTACTCCTACCTCCGCTGGTGGAGTAAGCGGGTCGATTCGGGGATCGATTGTCGCGTCCCGACGAGACGCTATAATTCGATCCCCGAGAGATCGATTTCTACCCACCGATTCAGGCAGGTAGTGTAGACCTAGCCTAAGACATCTTTATGTCGGTAGAAAGAGAGGTTGTACTGGTATAACTATTTTTTTTTAATAACCCCAACTCAAATAATTATACCAGTGCCAAAACTATGTAGGTCAGGCCTTAAAAAGTTACAGGCCCTTACCATAAGGACTTTAAAATTGTCAACCAGTTCTAGTACAGCTCACGCTACTAGCTGTCACTGGGGGCCATACAGCAGATGGGATTTTGCACACCATATGACACTTGAAACGTAAAATGAACCCTGAAAGCTAATAACTTAATTTTCAAGTTATGGACACTCTTATGGAAAACACTGATGGAAATGAGCCGTGTTATGGTGATACAATTTCTAACAATAGCTAAGTTTGTGTGTATATTTTACATAATGGTTCCTTATTTTAGCATTAGGTCTTAGCATTATCATTTAGGTTTAGCATTCCCCTTTTGTTGAAACTAGGCATGCTAGAACAGATGCAATTGTGGGTATACATTTAAATATCAGATTTGAAGAGCTACTGTTGACTTCTCTGGTTACTGGTAGGGAATGATTTATTTAATGTTCTGTGCACTTGAACAAGCACTGCTTATTAAAATGAATTTTTGTAGGCCATTAATAAACACAGTCTTGTTTCACTGCTCTCCTGGAAGAAATAAGCCATCCAAAGAGGGAATGTACGTGCAGATAAGTAGGTCTGAAGTAGCAGAGCTGTTTCTGCTAGGAATGCAGGAATTGTCAGAGAAATAAACTGGTGGTCCATATAGTTGGTATCTGCTCTAACAATGACCTTTAGTAGATGCGTCAAAGTAAAATGGAAGAATCACTATTCTAGACAACTGTAGACTAATCTACCCACAGAGAGGGTTTTTCCTAACCCTAACTAACCACTTGTTAGTTTAGTGGTTGAGTAATCCTTGGGAATAAGAGGGATTTTATTCCTTTTTTTTAATCTCCGTTTAATGTAGTTTACTCATACTCTTTCCTGAGTGATTAATTTAGAACCCAGGAATGAGCATGAGTAGTTAAATTTCTTTATTCCAATGCAAGTTACTTTGCATTTGTCAACAATGACTATTATCCTGCATTGTATTACCCACTCACCTAGCTTTGTTAGGTCCCTCTAGAGTTTCATTAAAATGACCTATTTTTGTTTTCCAACTGCAAGTTTGCCACTTTACTGCTCACCCCCATTTCCAGTTGATTAATAAACATTAAACACGAGTCCTGGTATGGAACCCTTGGTGCACCTCTTGGTTAACTTTCACATGTGGAAAAATGACCATGCATTCTGAAGAGGCCTGTGAATCATGTTGGAGCAGGCAGTTAAAGAGTTCTATTCCTAGTGTCACATATGAAAGCTGGTGGTTGTGGTACTTTTATATATGCAATTGAAGATTAATCCATAATATGGACTAATCCTTTATACAAAAACCAACTAACCTCTTCCCTTGTACTCTTCCCAAACTTAACCCATGTGAAAATGTTACCAGGAGATCCCATATCTAAAATGAGTATCTATAGCAGAATTACTTTATATCAATGAAAGCTGATTTAAACTGATCATTGCAGCATCAAAAGAGCTGTTGCTAATGTGGGATTACAATTAATATCTGTTTGCTGTAGCTCTTATAAGTCCCAGTTGGGATCTGGGACCCCATTGTGGTAAGTGCTGTACAATCAGAGTTGGATAGTCCCTGCCATGAAAAAGCTTATTTTCTGATACCTATATGTTTTGCATATAGAGAGGTGTACAGAACAAGTACATTTTGTACACTTTAAAAAAAAAAAGGGGGGGGGTAAATTATGATCTTTAAAAATGCCTGAAGCTTGTATCCCCTTCCAATCTTGATTCTCTTTTGTAGGGTGTGTGTGGTGTTGTTTTTTGTTTTTGTTTTGTTTTTTTGAAGAGTTGAAATTCAAAGTAGAAAACAAAACCCTAAACTTTACATGAGTGGATTCAAACCAGCAGATGGAAGGACGCTTCCAAGTCGTGATGAACTCTTATTCAAACTTGCTGAGTTCTGTAAGAAGCTTAATTCAGTGGGAGTAGTGGTCTGGGATGTTTTGCTATGAAGTGTTACTATGGTGACTAGAGAACCTTTATTTGCTCCTTAAATGGAAGGACTACTTTATATTCTGTAGACGTTGGAGTATCTAATGTAGAGATCATGCTGTGGGATAACTGAACTCAAAGGGTCTAGAAACATTCTGAATGTATCCACTTGCAAATGGGTACATTTTATTAATCATCACTAGGTTCTCAGTATGCCTGGAAATCTAATTTGCATTTGAAACTTGGTTATTCTGTAGTGTCTAAAAGTAACATACTGTCAGTTTCTTTCGGAAGCCAAGGCATATTAATATGCCTAACATTAAAACTTTCAGGTATTGGATTAGAAGCCAGGTTGATTTAATTTTTTCACTTAAAAAATCAAGGTTTTTCATGGGGTACCTGCTGGTACCTGTTTTATGACAGTTCTCTTCATTTCTATAATTCCTATTTAAACTGGTTAGGCTGAATATGCCTGCTGTACATCTGGAGTATGATTTGTAGATAAGAGCACCATTGCAGACTCCATTGACATTAGACTCCAAAAGATGTTCTTAAGCTTATAAGTAGCTTCTATTTTGACACATCCTTTAACAAAAATCTCATCTAAACTGATTCAGGACTTGTAAAGAGAAGAAATTCAGATCTAAAGTTTCCATTTCATCTTGCTATACTGTTTGTTAGTGTCCAAGGATCCTTTCTGGAAGCTATGCTGTAGTCAAATAAAAGCTTTTGAACTTAATACAGAGGTTAACTGGGTGAAATTTAATGGTCTGCAATCTATAGGAGATCAGATTAGGTCAGGGTCCCCAACGTGGTGCCCGGGGGCACCATGGCACCCGCCGGGGCGTCTAAGTGCGCCCGTGTGCTGGCTGGTGGACAAGTATCCGCCAAAATGCCAACAAGCAGCAGCATCCAGAGGCGTCGCCGCTGAAATGCCGCCGATTTTCAGTGGCATTTCAGCGGCAGTGCCTCTGGATGACGCTGCTTTCAGCGACGATGCCTATTGACATTGTCATTTGTCGGCGGCATTTCGGCGGATGCTCATCTGCTGCCACGGTCCTCCGTGGCTTGTCGTCTGGCGCCCGCCAGACAAAAAAGGTTGGAGACCACTGGACTAGGTAATCTAATGATCCCTTGTGGCTTTAGCATCTGTGAATATATCATCCATGACCCTTAGAGGGTGATACTTGGACACAGAGAGATGTGCAAGTCTGTTTTGAAATCTGAGTTTGTCAAACATTAAAAATATGTTCTAGGGATCTGCCAGAGTGAGATCTGATTTAGGCTTTAGTATGTCCAGTAGAGAAGATTTCTTTGGCTTCCTTTCTTGTATACATGAGGAAAAAAACAAAAGCCTCCACTTACTCTTTCCGATCCAAAAATTATTGAACTTCTGTCCTGTTATATGTTAGAGGGGTAATTGTTGAGTACGCATTCAACTTTGGTGGCTTTAGATCAGGGATGGGCAAACTTTTTGGCCCGAGGGCCACATCTGGGTGGGGAAATTGCATGCAGGGCTGGGTGTGGGAGGGGGTGCGGTGTGGAGGAAGGGGCTCAGGGGAAGGGGTTGGGGCGCAGGAGGGGTGTGGCAAGGGGGTGGGGGGGCAGGAGGGGTTTCGGGGTGCGGGCTCTGGCCCAGCACCGCTTACTTTGAGCAGCTCCGGGGTGGCAGTGGTGCGCAGCAGGGCTAAGGCCCACGGGCCACGTCCCTGCAGCCCCTGGGGGGTGCTGGAGGGGGCAGAGGGCTCTGCACTGCCCTCGCCTGCAGGCACTGCCCCCCGCAGCTCCCATTGGCCAGGAACGGGAAACGGTGAAGGAGGGTTCCTGGCCAATGGGAGCTGTGGGGGGCGGTGCCTGCAGGTGAGGGCAGCACAGAGCCCTCTGGCCCCCCGCTTCCCCGACATCTCCCCAGGGGCTGCAGGTATGTGGTGCCGGCCGCTTGCGGGAGCGGCACGGGGCTGGGGCAGGCAGGGGACCCTGCCTTAGCCCCGTGACGCCACAGGGGTGGCAATCCCACGGGTCAGATCCAAAGCCCCGATGGGCCAGTTTTGGCCCGTGGGCCGTAGTTTGCCCACCCCTGCTTTAGATGGTTAACTGTAGTGATAGTACTCTTTTACACATTATCCTGTGGAATTAACTTATTGCATCAATGTACTTGGCACTATTGAAACCTCCTGTAGTCTATTCCTCTGTCTAAAAAAAAATTCTAGAATGGCAGACTGGTGAGGTAGGTGATATTTAGTGAATTATTGTATTTGGCAACATGCTACTTATGATCTTTACTACTGGTATGGGCTTTTCCTGATGTATTATACAGTTAAATATTTCTGGTATGATCTAATTTTTAACCTCTCTAACAATTCAGACTAAAGGTGATTCAGCTGACTGGCTTGCCTCTGGCCTGTCTCGCTACATCATAGTCACAGGTTGGGGGGAATCAGTCCTTTATTCTTCTTCTAATGTACTACTGACCAGTAATGAAAATTGCGTGTGTCCGGGTTTAAAAGCTGAGACCCTGCAATATGAATATCTTTCCCTTTTCTTCAGCAATTAAATAGAAAAGTAGGTTGGAATTTGAAGCAATTTAAACAATGTAAAGAAAAGGAACAAGAAACTAATAACTTACTGTACTGTGGCTTGGCTTAACTTTTTTTGGGTGTGGTGGGGAAAGAAAATCCTTCACTTATAAACAAGACTTTCTGGGTCTTTTCCAGTGGAAAATATTTTCCATGGTTGTGAGTCATGCTGTAACTTAAGGCTTTCATTACAAAAGATAACTTTGTCTAACTGTCTTTAAAAGTTACTGGTTCAAGAGACATTGTGTGGGCCATGCTAGGATTTTTAAAATGTTAATTTTGGTGTGCAGCTTGTATGTGATAGTCTTCATGGTGTTTCTTAAATGTTTTGGAGTGCCATAAACTATTGGATTGCTTCAAGCTTTGTTCTTTATTCTAATGTGAAAAATGTGCACAAGTTTTCAGAAGTGGGAACACTGTGCAGAAGGGATTTCCAGATGCATAGCAATGCTGTTTCCCAATCTAATTTGCACTGAGTCTTTTGCTAAACTAGGAAGTTGTCAAACTAGATTTCACCGAAGTCCTTAGTATACTAGAAATTAAGGCTTATCTTTGTGCATCCTCCAGCAAAGGGCTGGCAATTTCCCAGGAAAAACTAGTTTAGGACAGGACACTGGTAAATATTGGCTTAAACCCTGTTTAAACTGAGAAAAATAATTGCATCAGTGTCCAGCAAGTTCAGCAAGCATAGAATGTCTCTTTTTTTCAAATTTTGGATACATCCTTTCAAAAAACTAGTATGAGACTGGGTCTGTAAACTACATCAAAGTTGGTCTTCTGCTGCATGGCAAATGGACTTGGACTGGTAGTCTACATCTCTGTAGAAATGTTGTTTGACATATAGTTGAAACAGCTGCTGTGTGGACAGAAGTCTGTAACTAAGTCAAATAAGCATATCATAACCTGGTTACAGAAAAGCTGGCTTCTACTTAGTGTAGATGGTGCTTCAGCCACTTCTAGTTTGACACTGAGTGGCAAGCATGCCCTAGAAAGATGGGTGTGTCAGGAAAAACTGCACAAAAATGGAATGTTGTTCTCAGTCAGAACAAGCTGTGCTGTATGTAGTATATGTTCCAGATGAAGTATTTTCAGGAAGGTAGTGAATTCCGCTTCCTCTGAGTTATCAGAGCAAGATTGGGGAGAACATGTAAACTGCATTTCAGAATTTAAACATTACTATTCTAATGCTTTGCACCTTTTTTAAAACTTAAAATTTCCTCTAACAGTTTGTGGTATTTCTAGTCTCAACACTAACCATTTATGTAAGATTTTTCATTGCAAATTCATAAGTCTTTTTTCATTTACTGTCAGATAAAAACTAAAATCATATGCCTGTTCTGAGGGAAGCATTCAGCCCTATAACTCTTGTTAGACTTATTGAAAAGTATATTCACATAGGAGGGCAGAAATTTGGCCGCAAACTTTTGAGCTGCACTCAGTTTCTTTGTAGACTTGGGATCATTTCCAGTGCATTCAGGAATGGCTTTCATAGGAGCTCAGGGGTTTACTTTGGATAATGCTTTTCACGTCTGAGGACCTGGATTTGTGCTCTTCTTTGGAGAATAGGAAATCTGTGGAGTCGTTCTAGTTTCTAGTGTACACTCTGTCCCTGCTACAGCCTTCCCCTTCCCCCTCCCCCTCCCCAGTTTGGCACAATTTACAGCCTATGCTCAAGAATCATAGGATTAGGGTAGAGAATCATTGTAGGTTAGAATTTAGACGCTCTAGAGCTGTGGGAGAAACTTGCATAGTAGCTACTTTTGGTTGCAACCTTGTGCTGTTATCCCTTGGCTTTTGTGGGCACTAAGTTCACATTCTAAACTGCAAGTCTAAGCATCTAGAGTTCTATTTATGTACCCAGTTAGGGTTGACTAAAAAAAGTTACCTACTTTGCAGCTGTAACTTGGTAAGGCAGAATGACGCTGCCATGTAATTTAAATATAAAAAGAATTAAAAACCAATTTCTGACATTTGACACACAGTCTTCAGCTTCAGTAATCAGAAAAAAATAAAAGTTCTTAGACACAATTTATACTCCCAACCTTTGTGAAATTAGCTTCCAGTTTGTTTTGAACTGCCTCTAAGTCAGAAAGATACAAAATATTACAAGCCCTTCAAATTTTACAAAAGCTGTTTTGCATTACCCTACCTGCAAGGTCATATTCAAGATCTTTTATTGTAAAAGTCTCCATGTCCAGTGACAAATCACCTCATTTTCTATAAAGTGAATGATTTGCAACGCTTAGGGTTAGAGGGATCCTGGCAAGCTTTCGCATTATGTTGCTGAATGATTCATTCTAGAAGCTACTGATTCTTAAATGACAAGCTTTGTTAACGCAGAGTTAAGGTTGCCCAGTGATAGCTCATGTCCTTCCAGAATGTTGATTTCAGCAAAACTCAAGCTTCTGAACACCAGGAAGTACGGAGTACTTAGTTCTGCGCCTCCCCCTCCCCCCGCCACTCTCCCCAAGCTGGCAATAGCCATTGGGAGTTATCTGCAGGCACTCAAGCTACATTCACTGTCCTAGCTGTACAGAGTGGTAAAGGAATACGTTGGAACAGCTTGGGAAGAGTTGTGATTGTGATGAGGAGATCTGGGGATTAGTTTGAGGAGCATAGTAGAGTTGTGATTATGATTCAGTGAAATCTGGATCTGATTCCCCTGTGTGCTTTATCAAAGGAAAGAGGTGGATGTGTACCTTGAGGTTCCAGTCTTCATCATTACAGTACAGAATTGTGTAGGTTGTGTCAGTAGCAGGGCACCGAGGTCATCTTCCCATAGGTATTTTCAGTTGTGAGGTGGGATATGAGAACAGTCTGTGGATTTAATGATAGGGGAAAGAATAGCTTTTGGTGGTATCCTATGCAAGTTGATATCTATCCGTGAGCGCCAAAAAAAAAAAAAAAAAAAAAAAGTTGCCAGAATGCATCAACATAAAGAAAAGCTGTTCTCTTTCTGGGGGATGTATTTCTAGAACCTCGTAGTCAAATGGACCCAAACTTGGAACACTGTCTCTACCCTGTTCCACCATGACACACACCAAATTTCAAGGCAATCTGATTAACTTCATGTATTTTAGAGCACTTAGAACAGTCACGTTTTAAACCTTTACTGCAGGAAAGCTGTCCCTCTCCTTTAATACCTCTCAACTGCCCCTCGTTTAATGGCACACCATTTGTCCCAAGTTAACTATATGGTGTACATTAAGTGCCCCTTTCATTTCTACTATTGAAAACTACCAGAAAAAACTAACTTGAAGTTAATGATTTGTATTTTATTTCCTACACTGCTTTTGTTATTTTGAGGCTGTTGTACATCATCTCTTACTTCAATCTTGACAAGCTGAGAGAGAGATTGCCCACTTGCATGTAGTGGGCTGGTGTCCTACAGCAGTGGTCTCCAAAGTGGGGCACGCGGCAGGAGGAGCTTTTTTTGTTTGTTGTTGCTTCGGCGTGGCAGGGGGTGCATGGTCAATTTTTTTACTGATGGGGTGCACGATCAAAAAAGTTTGGAGACCACTGTCCTAGAGTTGCTCTTTGCAATTTTCAAATACTAATTGCAAACTCACTTCATTCTTCTTGTTTGTTTTCCTTTGTTTTTCAGGTATTCGTTACAGCACAGATGTTAGTGTGGATGAGGTGAAAGCTTTGGCCTCTCTAATGACATACAAGTGTGCTGTGGTTGGTAAGTGATACTAGTTTGTCAAGTATGGATAATAATTATTTGAATTAGCATTGATTTAAGTCACTGTGAAATAGCTGAAGGACTGAATTTTGTTATTTTTAGATACTAATCTCCTTTTACTAAAATCTAACCTATTAAAATCTGCAACAAGTGATTTTGAATGCTTACCCAGTAACTATAGTGCTGTATTTCCTTTGCTATTATTGAAGCTACGTGTTTCTGAATAGTACTTTGTTCTCTACATTCAGCTCTTCTACTGTGCTTCATCTCTCAGTAAAATTATCCCATGCTTAATATGTTAGTACCACATGGCAACGTCCCACTTGACCATAAGGACTTATTTCATGATTGAGTAGATGGGGCTGTAAGGAAGGTCTAAGATTGTATTTTAACAAAAGTGTCCTTAATAAACAGCAAAACTTGAAGGAAATAGATTTAAATAGATCTTAGACTTCCTGAGTTTAGAAGACCCTCTTCAAACTGATCTGAAAAGACTGCCCCTTGTATGAACAGAATGTAAATTTTTAGTGAACATATTAGTGAAATTGTGCTGTGGATGTGGCAGAGTCAGCTTCGCAGTTGACAGTGAGGGTTTAGTGACGTATAACTTTCAAATACGCATGGTTACACAAACTTATAGAAGCTCCCCCTTTTTTTGCATAATTTAAAGATGTTGTCACTTCTGTTCTACCTTTATCTTGAAAAATGAAACTCTTTTCCTTTACAGATGTGCCATTTGGGGGTGCAAAGGCTGGTGTTAAGATCAATACCAAGAACTATACCGTAAGTGTAAATGGGAAGAGTTTGAAAGCTCTTTTGTAGGACAGCATTGAAAGCCCAGTAGAAATCCACCTATATCTTCCTTAGAAGAGATTAAATCGGGTGGGTAAACTATGGCCCGCGGGCCACATCTGGCCCGTTAAGGCTTTGGATCCGGCCAGCGGGATTGCCAGCCCCATGGCACAGCAGGACTGAGGCAGGCTCCCTGCCTCCCCTGGTCCCGCATCGCTCCTGGAAACCGCCTGCACCATGACCCTGCAGCCTGTGACGGGGCAGAGGGCTCCGCGCGCTAGCCTCGATGGCAGGCACCGCCCCCTGCAGCTCCCATTGGCCAGGAACGGGGAACCATGGCCAACAGAAGCTTCGGGGGAGGTACCCACAGGCGAGGGCAGCACACAGAGCCCTCTGCCCTCCCTCTCCCTCTCCCCCAGGTCACAGGGACGTGGTGCTCGCCACTTCAAGGAGTGGCATGGGGGTAGGGCAGGCAGGCAGGGAGACTGCCTTAGCCCCGCTGCACGCCATGCCACCCTAGAGCCGCTCAAGGTAAGCAGCACCAGGCCAGAGCCTGAACCCCCTCCTGCATCCCAACCCCCTGCCCTGAGCCCTGTCCTGCACACCGCACTCCCTCCCGCACCCCAACCCCCTGCCCCAGCCCTACATTATCCTAAAATCATAGAATATTGGGGTTGGAAGAGACCTCAGGAGGTCATCTAGTCCAATCCCCTACTCAAAGCAGGACCAACACCAACTAAATCATCCGAGCCAGGGCTTTGTCAAGGCGGGCCTTAAACACCTCCAAGGATGGAGATTCCACCACCTCCTTAAGTAATCCTTTCCAGTGCTTCACCCCCCCTCCAATGAAATAGTGTTTCCTAATATCCAACCTAGACCTCTCCCACTGCAACTTGAGACCATTGCTGCTTGTTCTGTCATCTGCCACCACTGAGAACAGCCAAGCTCCATCCTCTTTGGAACCCCCCTTCAGGTAGTTGAAGGCTGCTATGAAATCCCCCCTCACTCTTCTCTTCTGCAGACTGAGTAACCCCAGTTTCCTCAGCCTTTCCTCATAAGTCATATGCCCCAGCCCCCTAATTATTTTCATTGCCTTCTCCTGGACTCTCCAATTTGTCCACATCCTTTCTGTAGTGGGGGGCCCCAAACTGGACGCAGTATTCCAGGTGTGGCTTCACCAATGCCGAATAGAGGGGAATAATCACTTCCCTTGATCTGCTGGCAATGCTCCTACTAATACAGCCCAATATGCTGTTGGCCTTCTTGGCAACATCTAGCTTCTCGTCCACTGTAATCCCCAGGTTCTTTTCTGCAGAACGGCTGCTTAGCCAGTCGGTCCCCAGCCTGTAGCGGTGCATGGGATTCTTCCTTCCTATTCATGGCCCTGCATGCAATTTCCCCACCCAGATGTGGCTCTCAGGCCAAAAAGTTTGCCCACCCCTGGATTAAATGAAGTCTCTGTGTTACTCCTGGGAGAATTTGCACAGAATTCCATGTTTTTCCCCCACAGAACTGGGGCTGCAGAGCTGCTAGCTGCCACTAGGGGCTGCTGGACTCTGCAGAGCCCTGCTGGCAATGAGCAGCATGCCCAGCCCAGTGGGGATGGAGGCTGCACACTCTGGCTGCCAGGCCCGATCCTCATTCTCCCGGGGACAGGAGAGGGCCCGGGAGACCCAGCTCTGGCAAAGAGTGAGGAAGGGCAGGGCTGCACCACACCACCTCCCCTGGCAGGACAGTAAAGAAGCTGGGGGGAGTAAAGGCTCTGGAGGTGTGTAGGTGTCTTGTCCAGGGGATGCCCCAGGGCTGGGCTCTGGGGTAGGGGGATGCCCTGTGCCTGGGTTCGAGGGGTGAGGAAGGGGAGAGGGAGCTCTGGGGGCCCCCACGCAGCCCCCTCCAGTACCCCCCAACTGGAACTGGGTTGTCATAGGGGTTTCTTTAACTGTCTGTGCCTGGGAAAATCTTTTTTGTTGTTGTTGTTGTTGTGTGTATTGTTAACATACTTGTTGACAGGTATTTTCAAATAAATTACCACAATAATGTAAACTGGAGTGATTATATTGTGTTTTTTTTTTTGACCAATAAAATTTCAGAATTTAGCAGAACTTTTAATTTTTTGGTGCAGAATTCCCCCAGGAATACACTGTGTACAACTGGCAGGCAAAGATGTATCAAAAACAATTTTGATATTTAAGAACTCCCTGTGTAAAAGGTCAAGTACTCTTTTATATCATTTAATTTGCAAAATCTTTTCCTGAAATTTAAAGGCAATGCAACTAGTCTGCAGCCTAGATTTTTTTTTTTAAATGATGCTATTCATGCAGAAAGCTTAATCCCAAACATTACCTTTTTTCTCAGAATAATTTTGCACTTCGTGTACCATAAACTTTCTTTAGCAATGAGGTTGACACATTTTTAAAGTATTAAGTATTATATAACGTAGGTGATTTGCATACTAGTTTTTAAAGTGAGCCAATTGCAGCCATGTTTTCCAGTAATCAGATGTTATAGAACTAGAATAGCCACTACATGAAATGTCAAAGTTCAAATAAACTTAATATTTGTATGAATTACTGAAACTTTGCGTTAATTATGCAATAATCAGGACTGATTACTGTCATCTACTATACATCTAATTTATATTACATTTGTTTGCTAGGAAAATGGTTTTTACAAGTTTTTTCTTAAACACTGAAATATTTGACCAAACAGTGTCCTTACCTATGTTTCCCTGATGCATTCATGATTTCTTTTGAATAATTGAAAATATACATAAAAAAAATGAGACCTCCCTAGGCAATTCACCTACTATACTGACCGTACAAAAAAAGGGAGTTACCAGGCAGACACTATGGAAATCGATGTGTAAACGCATGAACAGCTTTTTATTTAAAAAAAAAAAAAAAACTATGATGTTTGTGGGAAATTTTAGGTTGACTTTTAACACTTATACCAAATCCTGGTGACTCCTATATTTTCTTAATAGGATAATGAATTGGAAAAGATCACAAGAAGATTTACTATGGAGCTGGCAAAGAAGGGATTTATTGGTATGTAAGTACAGTGATATTAGTCAGTGGCATAGCTAGGAGTGGAAATTTGGGTGGGCCCTGACTTTTGGATGGACGAGCAATGACTCTGTGCTAGCTCAGCTTCTCCCCCTACGCCATGCCCTCTTTCTAGCTCTGGCGCCCCCTGACACAGGGCTTCACCTGCCGAGCTGGGCACACACGTGAGGCAGCTCAGAAAATGGCAAGGCAGAGCTGCCGGAGCGTAGCTTTCTGAAGGGTGGGCGTATAGCTCCATCCTGAATTTCAGGTGCCCAAGTGATGCTTCGGGCCGCTGTGGCAGCACTACATCCTCGCTCAGATTTGGGTGGGACTGGATGTTAAGAGGGTAGGCCACGGCTCACCTGTGGCTATGCCCCTAATACTAGTAAACTTGTAACTTGGGAATCTAATTTCATGTGTGTTAGCAATATAGATTAGATAGTATCCTGTAAACATGCTGCTCCAGCCCTGTTGTGATACTCTTCTTGAGACTTGGCCTCTGATGGGGTCAGATATAGTGCAGAGTAAGACAATAGTTCATCAATCTCACATTGGGCCTTCAGTCCAACTCAGGACTTGTTATCTTTACTCTGGATCTCGGGGGTTTTCAATAGTCCTGAGCAGAGGTAAAGGGGTTTCTGTTCCACCTTCCTCAATGGGTAGGGGAACTCTGGCCCTCCCTCTCCAGTGGATTCTGGTCCAGGGACTCTTCTAAGCAATCAGGGCCTGACTACCCAGATCCCTTGCTATATCCCTGCACCACTTCCTACTTGCCCTGTCTTGGGTCTTGGCCATACACTGTGAACCCAGGAAGAGGCTATCAGTGCCTCTGTTTGTAAGCCTCTTCCATTGGTTCACTGCAGAGTTTTTTAGTGCTTTCTACCACCCACCTGGTTCTGCTATAGGAGTTCTCTCTGGTTCCCAGACAGGGCAGTCCATGACCTTGCAGGAGTCTTCCTGCAGCCCCTTCTGCAGAATAGAGAATTCTGAGGGGACTCACTTGCTCCCATTTACCTTCCCAACTGTCTTGAGATCCCTGTTACAGGCCTACCTTCAGGGGGGCTCTGCCTCCCAACAGTCCAAATCCAGTTCTCTTGCTGCAGAATTCTCTGATAGCCAGCCATCTGCTCTCCTTCCTGGTCAGCTCCCAACTGAACTGGGTTCAGCCCTTTTAACTTCTCCCTCCATGCTTGATATCTTCTGTGGGTGTAGCAGGGTAAGGCAAATTAAGCTTACAGGCTTTTATTAACCTCTTCTGGTCTAATGTGAGATTGATTCACATCGTTATTTGAATTTATGCTTTTAAGAAGGTGTTTGGTATCTTTAGTATGATGTAGGCTCTGTGATGCAAACATGCTTCAGCTAATGTCAAATTGCTGAGTACCTAGCAATAAAGGATTTATGCCAATTCTGCCTTGTACATATTAAGGTAATGACATTGCCATTTAGAAAGAGTTAAATTTCCTGTTGCAGTACACTTTCTATGGAAGTTTTAAAATAGTTTAGGTGATAAGTGTAGCACTATGCTTATTTTATGGTTAGCTCAGAACACATAATTTGTCACACTTGAAATATGGTTGGTTATGTATGGTCTTTTAGATTGAACTGTTCACTACTACCCTGTTTCCTGTAGTCTCAAAATCAAGGCTTTTGGCTGATATCAGAGGAAGGAAATGAAAGATCCAACCCATAGCAACCACAGAGATGGTTTCAAAAGAAATGAAATGAACCCATAACCTGTGTGGGGACATTTATAGGTGACCCATTTCATTCAATCTCTTTGAACAACTAAGCCTATCTACTTGAAGAGAGTTCCCAGTTGAACTGATGCTGGAACACTTGCAGGCAAAGAGCTCTTGGTTTCATAGGAACAGGAGAGGAATAAGGCAAGGTTTTTCTTTCATTCCTGATCTCTTAAGAAAACAAAGTCCCAATAGATGTCCCAACAAGCATATTCATGTATCTTCCATTTTATTGCTGTCTACATGGGCAGAAGTATGTTTTTTTTCTAGGATGCATGAGAGTCTGTCAGCGTCCATACAAATATATTTATCAAAATGATAAATTATTTGTGTATTGTACTTAGTGGTAGCTAAGCTGCATTGACAATTGAAATGGTTAGATAGAATGTCTTTATTGATTTATTTATTTTTTTTAATATTTTTTTTATGAGATGCTGTGTAATTTGTTTGAAATTTTGGAAAATTAAAAGGGGGCTTGGTTTGTTTAAATTCTTGCCAAGGATATCTAGAGCTTGTTTATTTCAAATAGTTTGGCTTAGCACAGTCCATAAGCAGTTACCCAGAAGAGTACATAAAATTACTGGTAGGGTGGTACATGAAGATGCCTCCAGGAATGTTCTTCATGAAAGATACCTTGCCTCTTCCATTTTTAAGCGGTTACCTCTGATATAATGGATAAGAAATGAGTATCAATAAACTAGACAGCAGTATCTAGAACAACCTGTCAAGTATTTGCATGCAAGAAAATGTACCCAAACTCAGAACATTGATGTAAAGAAGAATGAAACTGAAGTATATGGCTTTTACATTTAAAATCAAGTGTAGTTATGCCAAGTATAAGTTGTATATATGTAGCTTTTTCTCTCCTTCCTTTCTACCGTCTACATGAAATATGCTAGATAAATAAAGCAAAAGCACAAACATACCTTTTAATGTGTTGTTTTATCACTAACTACATTTTTGATTAAATAAAATGTGGACCAGATAGTCAATGATTTCAATAGCTTAAAGAGGTTTTGCCAGGTTACTAAAACAAGATATGGTGTCTAAAATCCATTGTTGTTAAAAGTATGGTCTGTTCTTCCTTGAATAACTGAGGTTTTAAATATGAAATTAGGTCATCTCAACCAATCCCAGCTGTCACACCAAGCAGAGGAGATAGAGAATTTGAAGATAAATATTTGTATTTAATCCTTGATACTTGTTTTTACTCTTGCTAATAGGGCCTGGTATTGATGTGCCTGCCCCCGATATGAGCACAGGTGAGAGGGAGATGTCCTGGATTGCAGATACCTACGCCAATACCATAGGACACTATGTAAGTTCTGAGCAAATGCTTCAAATTAAAAGCTTCCTTGCTCTTTGCGGAAACCCAGCCAACATTATGCCAGAGATTTATTGCCTTGTTGACTAGTCCTCTAATTTTATTTAATTGTGTATGTAACTATAGCACTTTAATCATGGGGTTTTAGGTCATGTTTATGAAAAAAGAGTATGAAGACTTCCTCTTCAGACATCACAATGTAAAGTTTAGTTGATATGACCAATTTCCAAAAAAAAAAGCAGCTTCAGCAGTCATTTGACATGTTTTCATGTGTTGCATATAATGGAATAAATAGTATGGTCATATTCAAACTGCATTAAACCGTTGGTCCAATGTCCTCTTTTTTCACAGCAGTATTTAAAAATAAAGACCCGCAAACAAGTTTTCAGGGAGATGGTCGTTAGCCCCTGGTAACTCTGACCATGCTTAATGTCGTCCCGGTTAACATTGTTTCGTTATTACATCCCTGACCTATTAGAGAACATACTCATTTAAAGTTGCACAATGTTGCCTTATAACGTTGTTTGGCCGTGGGGTCTTGGAACCAGGGTGGGTCAGCAGCCTCCCATCAGCTCCCTTCCAGTTCCTCTCCCCAGTGCCTCCCGCCCCCGGCAGCCCCACGGATCAGCAACTCCCCCCTTCCATCTGCAGCAATCAGCTGTTTCACGGGTGTTCATGAGGCTCTGAA
Source organism: Trachemys scripta elegans (assembly GCF_013100865.1). NCBI lineage: Eukaryota > Metazoa > Chordata > Testudines > Emydidae > Trachemys > Trachemys scripta. Next base: position 73,353,019 of record NC_048304.1, read on the forward strand.
GGGGAGGAGGGAGGACGCAAAGCGCAGCCTTCCCCTTCCCTCCCGGTGCCTCCCCCCGCAGCAATCAGATGTTTTGTGGGTGTTCAGGGGCTCTGGGGGGCAGGAGTAAGGATGCGCTCAGGGGAAGGGCTGGGGTGTGGGCAGGCCTGGGGTAAAGCCGGGAGTTGAGCACACGCATCTTCCCCCCTTCCGCACCTCCCCCCCCCCCACCCCCGGTGCAGCCATGCATGCACCATCCAGAGGAGGGAGTGGTGCGCTCCAGAGGGATAGTGTGGGTTCATCATCACATTCAGTTTCCCCAGGGAAGTGTTTGCAGCCGCTGCCCTGCAACTACTGTGTCTCTCCTTGGTGCTGCCTTGTAGAGTGTGAGACTACATTAACAACAATGTGTTGAGGGCTCAGCCGAGTGCTAGTTCATCATTTAGCAGCAAGGGAGTCTCTGGGAAATATCCCACCTGCTATCAACACGGTTGTTTTAGGAAAAGCTCAGGGAGCTCATGAGCAGGTCCCCAGACAATCCTCTGATTAGCACTTGTTTAAAATATATACTGTATAAGTATATAATGTCTTGTGTCTGGCAAAAAAAATTTACCTGGAACCTAACCTCTTCCTATTTACATTAATTCTTATGGGGAAATTGGATTTGCTTAATATCGTTTCGCTTAGTTGCATTTTTCAAGAACATAACAAAGTTAAGTGAGGAGTTATTGTATTTTACAATGTTCTAGAACAATATGAAAGCACAATAAGGTGGGTGATTAATGACGGACAAAATTCAGAATTGGCGTGCGTTTTAAAATCAGACTTTCAGTCCTTTTTGACTATTTAGCTAAACTAGTTTGTTAGTTTAACACTACTTGTTACATACTGTATTAAATTAAATACTGTATTAAATACTCCATCTCTGTACAATGAAGAAAGATAGTGTTTCTGTTCAAAGCCCACATATTTAGCTCTTTAAAAACATTTGATAAATGGTAAAACTTCATTAAGACTTTAAAGCACAGTATCTCAGGTTTTTGCATCCGTTATTGCAGTGATTTCTCTGAAATTGTTCATCTATATATTGACAATTAAGTATGGCTAGTCTTAATTGTTAAAGTGCCTGAGTGTTTGAGACATCACTGCAGGGCCTGTTGAAGTGACACTGTCAAGCTGGAGAAATACTGCAACTGTTGAATTGTGTGTATTGTGTTAATACCCTGTTGATCACACACAGTTAATCCTCTATATACCACAGGTGCTACAAAAGCATCAACATGTTTTCAGATTACCAAGGAAAGAATTAATGTAGATTTCAAAACTAGAATAGAGCAAGAGAACAATTTGTGTTTGGATACCCACAAAGCAAAAGCAGAAAAACTTGAATTTTGTGCCTTCCAGTTGTTATGATTAAGGCTAAGTTTTTATCATGGATATTTTTAATAAAAGTCACAGGTCATGGGCAATAATGAAAAATTCACGGAATCCCGTGACCTGTCCTTGACTTTTACTAAAAATACCCATGACAAAATGGGGTAGCCTGGGCAGCTGGGGGAAGGAGGGGCTGGAAGCTCCAATCTGCTGGGGTCCCCCCTGCCTGTCACAGCAGCTGGGAGCTCCAGGGTCCCTCTTGCCACCCGCGATGGCAGAGGTCCCCCCTGGTGGCCAGAAGCGGTGGGGCTACTCTCCAACTCCCTGCAGCTTCCAGCCAGCGCTGGCTGAAATCAGAGGTCTTTGGAAGTCACGGGTTCCGTGACATCCGTGACTAAATCGCACCCTTAACGATGATATTCTGCTTATGATTGTGCAAGCCTGCTTTGTCCCTGCATAGTCAATAGTTAGATTTTTTTTTAGCGATTAGCTCTGACTGTCTGAAAACATAATTGTTGGTTAGACAAGTACTCAAATTAATTTTTTTTTTTGATGTTTCAGCACCAGAGTGTATATAAGATACTTATTGGTGGCTCTTTAAGTGTGTCCTTTAAACAGTCCAGCCAAACAAAAACAAAAAAAATAAAGTAGAACCTCAGAATTATGAACACCTCAGGAATTGAGGTTGTTTGTAACTCTCAAATGTTCATAACTTTGAACAAAACATTATGGTAGTTCTTTCAAAAGTTTACAACTAAACATTGATTTAATACAGCTTTGAAACTATACTATGTAGAAAAAAATATGATTTCTCTTTATTTTTTATTCATTTCTGTTTAACACAGTACTGTCCTGTGTATGCTTTGTTTGATTGGATTTTTTGGGGGGGGGGTCTCTGCTGCTGCCTGATTGCGTACTTCCAATTCCAAATGAGGTGTGTGGTTGTCTGGTCAGTTGGTAACTCTGGTGTTCGTATCATTGAGGTTCTGCTTTATTGGTCTAGTTCAGGGATCGACAATGTTTGGCATGCGGCCTGCCAGGGTAAGCCCCCTGGCGGGCTGGGCCAGTTTGTTTACTTGCTGCGTTCGCGGGTTCGGCTGATCGCTGCTCCCACTGGCTGCGGTTCGCCACTCCAGGCCAATGGGGGCTGCAGGAAGTGGCACAGGACGAGGGATGTGCTGGCCACAGCTTCCCGCAGCCCCCATTGGCCTGCAGCGGCGAACCACAGCCAGTGGGAGCCGCGATCGGCTGAATCTGCAGACGTGGCAGGTAAACAAACCGGCATGGCCCACCAGGAGGCTAACTCTGGCGGCCCACGTGCCAAACATTGCCGATCCCTGGCCTGGTTTTTAAAAGGCTGTACTGTTTGTGCCCTCTGAGCTCTTGAGTTTCCCCTCGGGGGCATGCATCACTGGATCTCAAAGATTTTGTACAGGTTTACAATTTCCCTGATGTGCTCAGCATACTAATATACTCTTTGAAGCTATAGAAAAGAATGCTTAATGTGCTATCTCATAACTAGCTCAACCTCTGCTACTTCTGAATGAAAAATCTTCCTTTCTTGGTTTCTGCAGTCATTTAAAATAGTTCTTTAGGGCATAGCTTATCATTTTTGATTTCATACTTTCATTCATAGTGCTATAAACCTGTTATTGCTTGTTCATCTCTGGCATAGAATGCATGTTTAAGGGATGACTGTGTTTTCCCGAGACCATGTGCCTCTTGGCAAAGCATTTACAACTTCTTGTTGTAATCTTTGACATTGGGTGTGGTATTCTAGAGCCAACAGGCCAGTCTCTCAAGCATCGTCAATTATTCATGGGGGAAAATAACAACCCTGTGGGGAAAGACTTAGAATCATTTCATAAATCAGTCAAGTAGATTGCTCTTACACAGCACTCTGCCTGTTTGAGTTAGCTATGGAAATAAGTGTTATGAATAACTTCCTGTACTTGTACTGCACGCATGAAACTTACTTTGTAAAAAATAATAAAATCCAGAAGAATACTTGGCTTCAAAAAGTAGTTCAGGTTGCTAAATGATAATATATTGCCCTCTCATAAATTACAAAATCCAAGTCCTCAAGGAAACTAAAAGCTAGACACTATAAATAGTATACTGCCAGCACAGTAAAACATTCTTAAAGTACAAAAATACATATTTCATTATAACCCAACAATCTGTCCGTTATGTGCTCCTGAGAACTCAAGGCAATAACTTAAGACTTGTGTGCTGTAAAAATTAAGTTTCTCTGTACTTTTCAATACCATCTGTCCATTTATGGAAGGTTCTTGCAGTATCTTCTTTGTAATTCTTAAATGAAAAAATAAACATTTATCAAAAAGAGCTGAACCACTGCACAGGAAAATAGTAAACTCTACAGCACTGAGAGTTTCCTCGCTTCCTTTTCCCACTCCATAAACCCAACTTGTTTTGCCAGTTTCTGCAGAGGTGTAAGCTATATACAGACAAACTTTAGTAAGATTAATTTAGAGTTAAAAACAAAAACCAATAACTACAAAATGTAGATCTAAGCATGGCACCTTCTTACTCAGACATTTTGCATTAAGTTTTGGTCACTAAAGTTGAAAGATACGACTTTTTACTCTTGGTAGCTACCGGCAGAAATATATAAATCTGCGGGTCCAAAAGTGGTGGTAACACTCCAAAAGATCCTTACCGACATCTGGGACAGTAAAGAAATGCCACAAGACTTCAAAGATGCCACAGTTATGCCTTTATTTAAAAATAAAGGCAGCAAAATCATCTGTGATAACAAGAGAGAGAGCCCACGGTAATCTGTTGCTGGAAAAATCTTTGTGTCCTCCTGAACCTGACTGATTTCACCTGTCTCAGAAGCCAATCTCCCAGAGACTCACTGCAGATTCAGACCTGGTCATAGCACCACAGACATGATTTTCAGTATCAGGCAAATACAAGAAAAAAGTATCAAACAAAACATGAATCTGTTCAGTGTTTTCATCAATCTGACAAAAGCATTTGATACAGTCAATAGAGAAGGATTATGGATGATCCTCAGCAAACTTGGTTGCCCACCAAAACTGGTAAAGATCATTCGTTTATTTCTTGAGGGGATGCGAGGTCAGGTACTTTTTAATGGCGAACTCACTGACTCCTTTCCTATTTCAATTGGAGTCAAACAAGGCTGCGTCCTTGCCCCTGTACTGTTCAACCTCTTCTTCACCCAAGTTCTCAAACATGCTGCAGATGGGCTCAGAGGCATATACATCAGATACAGTCACGATGGCTCAGTCTTCAGTCTTATAAGACTTAAAGCAAAAGCAAAAACAAAAGTAACAGAACTATTAATAAGAGAAGCACTTTTTGCGGATGATTGTGCCCTCCTGGTACACACAGAGGGAGATCTCCAGTGCATCGGAGATCGCTTTGCTGAACCATCAAAATTGTTTGGCCTCACAATCAACCTGGAGAAAACTGTGGTGTTGCACCAATTCTGTTCATTGCTCTGTGTCATATCCCCTAGCGTATCCATAAATGGAAACCAACTAAAGCAAGTTGACAGTTTTACCTATCTTGGCACCAACATCTCCCATGATGGATCTCTTGACAAAGAGATCTTGAAGAGGATACAGAGAGCTTCAGTCACTAGGAAAGTTAGATAACAAAGTCCTGAAATCCCACAACATAACCCTCTCAACAAAAATAAAACTTTAATTCTTTTGTGCTCACATCTCTCTTCTACGGCTGTGAGACCTGGACACCATACAAATGGCATATCAAACCGCTAGAGGCCTTCCATATGCAGTCTCTGCACACCATTATGGGGATCCTCTGGCAGGACAAAATTACCAACCTGGAGGTTCTCCAAAAGTCAAATGCTGTAAGCATTGAGGCCATGCTGATAAAAGCCCAACTATGCTGGGTTGGACACATCTTTAGGATGCCTTAATATCTACTCCCCAGAAAAAAATTCTATGGAGAATTGGCATAAGGACACCGGAATCAAGGCCGCATCAGAAAGCGCTACAAAGACAGCATCAAGAACAGCATACACTTCAGTGCAACAAAACTGGATGATCTTGAGAAGGCTGTGTTAAATAGATCAGCATGGCAACACACAACGCTCCGAGCTTTTCAAGTCTTTGAACAGGACAGATATAATCGATTTTTAGCTGCAAGAGAAAAGAGTCGTCATACTACGGATATAGCTACCAAGATGCTCACCAATGACTTTATCTGCCCAATCTGCTCACGAGCGTGCGCGTCATGCTTTTGACTTCAGAGTCACTCCAGAATCCACAGCGAGAGAGCATGAAAACATCATCATCAAATCAATGGACTCCATACACAGCTGCTTTGGATCTGCAGGGCTGTGTGAGTAGGATTCGGTTTCCTCTTCCTGGCAAGCAGAAGCCAGCTGAGAGAAGTGGAGGATAGGGAAAAGTGAAACCTGCTTCAGAATTGACAGAAAAGAGCCACAAGGGCAGGAGAGGCTTGGGAGAAGGGTTAAGAGGGAGGGGAGGGCTTTTTATTTAAGTTGGGATGTCTGGCAGGGCCACTAACCAAGTTTTGACATGACCAATAATAAATATTTGTAAAAAAAAAAGCTTGAAAATTATTTATGCTGGGTCTTTTTTCCTCTAACTGAAGTTTACCATAAAATTCTTGTGCTCATTTGTTTAATTAAACAGTGCTATTTTAATCTTTGGGTGCACTGTTTCAGTAGATCTTGATTTGAGATTGTTCTGGGCCAAAAGATACGGAGGATTTTTCTGAGGCAGATTGTATGGAACGAAGACCGTTTGGACATGTCATACTTTCTCATTCCCCAGCATTCTGTACTATAAAGTAGTGTTGACAGTACGCAGCTCTGATAAATCTTGAGTTTGGTTTTGGTGTTGTATTTTGCTGATTTCCAGACTGTATTTAAGCTCCTGAAGGTGTTCCTGGCTTTGGTTTTGTTCCGGATGTCCTGGCTTGTTCCACCATCCTGGCTAATGGTGCTGCCCGAGTATGTGATTGTTTCTTCACTGGTGAGAACGTAATCCTCTATCCGTACTGGTGATGGTGAGGCAATATTAAAGGTCATGATATCTCTTATTGCGGTTGATTTTCAGTCCAATTTGCCGACTGAATGTGTTGAGTCGAGTTGTTTTTTCTTGTATATGGTGTTGGGTATGTAATAAGAGAGCGACATCATCTGCAAAGTCCAGGTCTTCAAGGGATGAGAAGAGTGTCCATTTAATGCCTCAAACCAAGATCTATTGACACAGTGCAGCCAAAAGGATCTGAGCACCATCATTGCCAGGAGGCGTTGGAGATGGATCGGTCATGTGCTTCAGATGGAAACTGATTCCATCACCTGAGTAGCAATAAGATGGACACCTGAAGGCAAGCGAAAACAAGGTCTCCCGAAAACAACATGGCAAAGAACTGTGGAAACCGAACTGAAAAACCTGGGGCATAGCTGGGAAACCATTGAAAGACTTGCCAGAAACAGACCCAAGTGGAGGAGCTTTGTCACTGTGCTAAACACCAGAGGTGTAATAGGAACATGATGATGATGATTTTAATCTTTAGGAATCTCACTCAGCAGTTTCTACTGATACTAAATATTGAAGCAGAGATTTAAACAACATTGCTATCTGAATGTGGATGGCTTTAAGAATAGTGGGCCTTTCCTGCCAAACCAATTATGCCTTAATGGGTACCATATTAACTTGTCCAGAAAAGCCACAGTAAGTTTCTTGATCGCTGAATTAAGAAATATGACTAAACTTCTCGGCTCTGAAATTCACATTAGTGAGCTGGTACAACTCTTTCCTTTCTTTCCCCATTCCCTTGTATTTTCTAAGGCATTGGCCTCTCTGATGGAGGGAATTGTGGAAAGAAGCTGTGTTCATAAACTACTTATTTCTTCTGTGTGTCGAGTTTAGATTTTTAAAATGTAACTGACTGGAAACCTGGTAATACTTCGAGTTGGCCATGATGGTTGTATCCCTAGTAAGTGGTTATAGTTGACTTACCACCAGAGGGAGCAGACTACTTTCTGAAGGAAACACTTGCATTTAGATGATTTTGGAATAAAGTTTTTAATAAGATGGACCTCACTGTTGGAAAATGAAGGATACTGAGACTCCTATATGTTAATCTTTGTCAGAGTTTTAAGGAGTAGGGTTTATTTTGGGTATCAAGCACATGTAAGGCAACTAGATAGAAGTTTTATTTAGTTTGAGACTGCATAAAAGATGGGGATTTGGTGGCATGTGAATGCATTTCCACGTAGAAAAAGATACTTATCTACTATTTTTCCACATGACTTTGCACTGTAGGCTATCCTCTTGAGGTCAACTGTGGCCCCTCTGTTCAGACAGTAGGAAAGACTAGTTCATAACATATGTGGGTAAAACCTGTTACTTGGGGGGTAAATTTCTTATGATAGCATCTCAGCCAGATCATTGTATACTCACTTCTAAAGTTGTTAGTACACCTGTATTGCATGCTTTCAGATAATTATATTGACATTTCCTGTTGTGACTGTTTAAAGCTAAAACTGTTTAATCACCTTTAAACTGCCCATAGGATATGTCTAAGCTTTTTATGTTGTTTTAAAGGATTAATTTGTCAAGAACAATGATGGTTATCACAATTGTAGAGTGATTACTTACCACTAGAAGGCATGTAACTCACTGCCTTTCTGTGGCTAGTCAGATGGCAGCTTCTATCTGGACCCCTCATCCTTAGAACATGACTGTAAATAAACATACCACTGTAAATTAATGTAAGCATAGAGCTGAATTGTGCAAATCACACTTCAGAAAATTGCACAGTATCTCAAGTACTGTAGTTATGTAATTACACTGCTTTGTACGGCAGGGTAGAATTTTTCTAGGATGCTTATGGTAAGCTGAGCAAGGGAGTTTGGAGAGGTAAGCTTAAAAAGGTGATTCATATCTTCATTATTGCTGTCAGTAAAAGCTATAATGTAAGTACATCAGGGAAAGAAATCTGTTAATGTGTTTGAAGCTCACGTATACATTGTACCTCAGCTGTTGTTTGACTGATCCTCTTCTTGGAAAGATTGGTGCAATTTATAGAATTCTAAACTGTCTTGCAGGATATTAATGCCCATGCTTGTGTCACTGGTAAACCTATCAGCCAAGGTGGTATCCACGGACGTATCTCTGCCACTGGTCGTGGTCTCTTCCATGGAATTGAAAACTTCATCAATGAAGCTTCATATATGAGCCTTCTAGGAATGACTCCAGGATTTGGGGATAAGACATTCGTGGTCCAGGTAATTTTGTCTAGAAATGCAATTGTTTTGGTAAAGAAAGTTGAAAATGTAGTTGCTTTTAAAATCACTATTAAAGCGGTAGACCTGGTAAGGTTTTATAACTGTAAAGATTAGCCTTGCAATCAATTTAAACTTCAAAGCACTTTTCAGACAAGAGTAATCCTTTATTTTGCATTTTTTTTAAATTTTATATATATAGGCACACAGCTAAAACTCCAGCCATTTTCTAAGAACAGTGTTGTATTTATAGACTAAGAGTATGTCTATACAGCAAAGAAAAACTCGCGGCTGGCCCGTGCCAGCCAGCTCAGCCTCACTTGTCTTGGGGCTGTTTCTTAAACTAGAGAAATTCAGCCTAGATGGAGCTATTCTAAGGTGGGTGTATAACTGGTTGGAAAATCGTTCCCAGAGAGTAGTTATCAGTAGTTCATAGTCAATCTGGAAGGGCATATCAAGTGGGGTCCCGCGGGAATCAGTTCTGGGTCCAGTTCTGTTCAATATATTCATCAGTAATTTAGATAATGGCAGAGTGAGTGCACTTATAAAGTTTGCGGATGATACCAAGCTGGGAGGGGTTGCAAGTGCTTTGGAGCAGTGGCTCTCAACCTTTTGAGACTATTGTACCCCTTTCAGGAGTGGTCTTCTGTACCCCCAAGTTACACCTCACTTAAACTACTTGCTTACAAAATACCATGCTGTGACACTTGTATGTTTATTTCTGAAAAATTGCTTACTTTCTCATTTTTACCATATAATTATGAAATAAATCAACTGGAACATAAATATTGAATTTACATTTCAGTGTATAGCATATAGAGCAGTATAAACAAGTTATTGGCTGTATGAAATTTTAGTTTGTGCTGACTTGGGTAGTGCTTTTTATGTAGCCTGTTGTAAAACTAGGCAAATATCTAGATGAGTTGATGCACCCCCTGGAAGACTTCTACGTACCCCTGGTTGAGAACCAGTCCTTTGGAGGATAGGATTAAAATTCAAAATGATCTGGACAAACTGGAGAAATGGTCTGAAATAACTAGGATGAAATTTAATAAGGATTAAATGCAAAGTGCTTCACTTAGGAAGGAACAATCAGTTGCACACTTACAAAATGGGAAGTTACTGCCTAGGAAAGAGTACTGCGGAAAGGGATCTGGGGGTCATAATGAGTCACAAACGAAATACTGTATGAGTCAACAGTCTAGTGCTGTTGCCAAAAAAAAAAAAAAAAAAAGGCAAACATCATTTTGGGATGTATTAGCAGGAGTGTTGTAAGCAAGACGCAAGTAATTCTTTTGCTCTACTCCGTGCTGATTAGGCTTCAACTGGAGTATTATGTCCACTTCTGGGCGCCACAGTTCAGGAAGGGTGTGGATGAATTGGAGAAAATTCAGAGAAGAGCAACAAAAATTATTAAAGGTCTAGAAAACATGACCTATGAGGGAAGATTGAAAAAGTTGGGCTTTGTGTAGTCTGCAGAAGAGAAGACTTGGGAAGACATAACAGTTTAAGTATATAAAAGGAAGAAGAGGAGGAGGGAGAAAAATTGTTCTTTAACCTCTGAGGATAGGACAAGAAGCAATGGGCTTAAATTGCAACAAGGGCGGTTTAGGTTGGACATTAGGAAAACTTCGTAACCGTCAGGGTAGTTAAGCACTGGAATAAATTGCCAAGGGTGGTTGTGAAATCTCCGTCAATGGAGATTTTTAAGAGCAGGGACACTTGTCAGGGATGGTCTAGATAAGACATAGTCCTGTCTTGAGTGCAGGGGACTGGACTAGACCTCTTGAGGTCCCTTCCAGTCCTATGATTCTGTTGCTGTGTAGACTTCTAGGCTTGGGCTGGAGCTTGGGCTCTAAACACTGCAGGGTGCGAGGTTCCCAAAGCTCGGGCTCCAGCCTGAGCCTGGAAGTCTACAAGGCAATGATAGAGCTGCACAACCCGAGCCCCATGAGCTTGAGTTGGCTGGCACGGGCCAGCTGCAGGTTTTTCTTTGCTATGTAGAATACTCTTACTGCTCTAGACATCTTTTCCAGGTTCTTGGAGCTTTAAACTAAGGGGTATTACACATTTCATGTGTAATGTAGCACCACTTTTTGCAAAATTATATTCTGTAATTACTTCCATATAACAGAAACACGAGCCCTTTATTTACCTTATTTTTGGATCCTAAAGAAAAAAATTCAGAGCTCAGAAAAATTTGAATCCGATCTGATCTGTGGTATTATGAAATACACAGATGTATTTAGGTCAACATGATGACCTAGATTTTCAGTTTTAGTTCTGATTTTTTTTTTTACTTTTGTGAGACCTCAAAAGACCCTTAATTCAAACTATGCTCCTACATGGTTTAGGACATGAATATTTGGCGAGAAGGAAGACTACACTGAGAAATGGATTTCTAATACTACTTAACATGCGTAATTATATCCTTCAAGGGTTTTTTGAAATTTGTCCTGTTCACCAGGTTGGATAAATCCATAATTATTGAGCTTTTAAATGCAGAATCTGGATGATGGGCCAGAATGCTTTATTTGGAACTGTTCTCATATCAATGTGGCTAGTGTTAGAAATGGCAGAGGACTGATTGCTACATTTTTAGTAATGAATCCACAACATCATCTAATCGCAACCTACTGTGCTGTGCCAGTTAACCAGTGACCCGAGACAAACCTCCTGTACCCTATGTAGAAACACAATAGCACAGCAATGTCCCCAACCTTTGGAATTCACATATTGGCAGCGCCTAAATATAAGAGTCTAAAACTAAACAAGCAAACTGAAAACTTGGCAAAACAGTTGAAGACTAATCAAGAAAAAATGAGGACACCGCACTGAAGACAAACTCTGTACATAAATAGAACTTAATTCTTGTATCGAAGATAGCTTCTGATGTAAAAGGGGAACTATGCAAAATAATTTGAAAGCAATAAATTGAAGAGTTTCATATTCACTCTTCCCTGGAGTTAATCTTATTCCCAGCTTTGCCAAAGACTTCCTGTGTGACCGTGGGCAAACCACTTAATCCATGCTTCCTTACCTGTAAAATATGGAAACTTGCAGGGGGCTAAGGTTTAATTCACATTTGTAAAGTAGTATGGTTAGAGGCTACTATTGAAGTGAAGAGTATAAGATCATGTAATTTAAAACGATAGTTTTTGTGGAAGACTGCTTTAGAGACAATAAAATGGATTATCAGAAGGACAGGGCTCCATTAAAGAGTCAACATGAGAAAACAATTTAGTTGTAATTTGTTAATAAATAAAATGATATTGAGCCACTCTTAGAGGCTTTAAATTTTGCAGGCATTCCATATCTGTAGTGACTAGAGGAACACAAGTGTCAAGCAAATTCGGGAATTGTCATTTAAAAGTCCCCGGAATCCTATATAACATTCAGTTACGTGCACATTCAGAAAATATGTGATTAAGGCAAATGTAGTTATGAAACATTACATTAAGTGACTAAATGAATAGCTTTAAAGCTGTTTATCCTCAAGAAAGAACTTACAAGTACACTAATGCAGTAAAAATTTATAGCAAGTTTCAGAGTAACAGCCATGTTAGTCTGTATCTGCAAAAAGAAGAACAGGAGTACTTGTGGCACCTTAGAGACTAACAAATTTATTAGAGCATAAGCTTTCGTGGACTACAGCCCACTTAAGTGGGCTGTAGTCCACGAAAGCTTATGCTCTAATAAATTTGTTAGTCTCTAAGGTGCCACAAGTACTCCTGTTCTT
>NC_048304.1:74387151-74578030 GCF_013100865.1 Trachemys scripta elegans
GCGGCCTGCGGCCGGGCTCGGTGCCCTCCCCTGCCGCGCTGGGGCGGGGGCGGGTGGCGGGAGGCTTTTTTGCCTGGGGCGGCAAAAAAGCCAGAGCCGGCCCTGACTGTAGTCCTAGGTCATGATCTTGCAACTAGTAGGGACCTCGTATGCAAATATGAGATGAACTGCTTACTGAGCAGAAGACTTAGTAGGTCCAGGCTAACTGGGACAAATTGAACAAAAATGCAGTTGGAGTGGAGGACAGAAACAAAACAGATCGGGGTCATTCAGCTGCAGTGCTGAATCCATGTGGGGATGATCCTGTGTGCTCAAACTGTTGTTGTGGAAGGAAATGGCAGTTGGAAGCAACTTGATTCTGAAGCTTGCAGCTGATAAGTGTTCCAGAGGGATAAGAGTAATAGTGTCTGGCAATGTGTGAAGAAATAATTAAGATATTGAACTGTAGCACAGTTCTAAGTTTGTGTGAAACAAAAACCAGGAGTTTTGAAGTATCTTAAATAGAGTGACAAAAACAACAGGCTTAAGTCTCCACTGCCTTACTTCTTGTGTAGTCCTTTGTAAGCATGTGAAAAGAGTGTAAAATATTACCAGATCAGAATTCTCCATTCACATCAGTAGTAGCATTTTACATCTGCTTTGCAGATGTGTAAATGACTACACCAGGGGGGAAAGCAATAGAGAATCTGTACCCTAATGAAATTTAAGTAAATTCAGTGTATTATCAGTGTGCCCTTTGGAGAGGTAACCTCAATATTTTGTTCAATGTAAATAATTTCTAAGGTCAAATTTGATACATGAATGTAATAGATTGTAAACTGGGTAAAAGCTGTCAATTGTCAAAATTGCAGCTCTTGTTTTTAATGGTTAGATCTCTTGCCTAGAGCAGTAGACAAGTACATACTTGTGTATGATTTGTGTGTGTGAAATTTGATGGTTCTTTTTTTCTTTTCTTTTTTCTTCAGGAAATCTGTACTTCTAACATTGTTTTACTCTGGTTAACAGTTGAATCATCCTGTGAAGAAGAGAAGTTACACTATATCATCTTCATTTTGTGTTGCAAACTTGTTTGCTACAAGGATGTGATGTTAATCTTGGCTGTTAAGTGTTAAGAATAAGAGGCTTGTGTAATAGCTCAGGTTCATGGAAAGAACATAACCAGGGCCAACAAGAGGAGTGGGAAGCCGGTACAAATTACTGGGGCCCAGCGGTCCGGAAGAGGGCCTGGCTTAGTCGGCCCTGTTTAGCCGGTCCGCCCTTGCTGGGGGGCCCGAAAATTTTTTTTCACTGGGGCCCAAACCCATAACCTATGGGAATGCCTACAAAAGGACGAGTCAAATACTGCTTATATTCGAGGTTACTGATTTTAGTGGAAGGAAGTCTGAGACTTTCCATGGATCAAACCTTTCCCCCAGGTTTTTTTCCATAGTTGTGAATTTCTTCACTTATAGGAGCTTTAAGAACTGTATTAATTAACAAAAGGAATTATTTTCCTTTTTATTAGTATATCACCAAATGATCAGATCTGTGTGGTCTCGATGGATATGACTCATAGGGCTGGCGATCTTGCAATATTTTCATATAACATAATAGAATCTAAATTACTTAATCGAATCTATAAAATTATCCAACTAGCTAGCAACCTACTCTTTCTTTGGAATGGTCTGATGCAAACTGAACCAGATTGAATGGGAGCATGAATAAATGCAGGTAGTGTTCCTAGCTGGCAATGTTTGGAATAGTTGTATGATCTTAAAATTCCTTGACTAGTAAACCATGGGCGGGAGGGGGTTGGGAAACCAGACATTCCATAATGCTGCAAAAACAACAAGGAGTCCTTGTGGCACCTTAGAGACTAACAAATTTATTTGGGCATAAGCTTTCCTGGGCTTGAACCTACTTCATCAGATGCATGGAGTGGAAAATACAGTAGCAGGTGTGCGTGTGTGTGTGTGTGTGTGTGTTTGTGTATATATATAAACACACACACACACACACACACACACACATATATACTCTGCAGTTGAAGTGGTCTCCTACTGGTTTTTGAATGTTCCTGATGTCAGATTTGTGTCTATTTATTCTTTTGTGTAGAGGCTATCTGGTTTGGCCAATGTACATGGTAGAGGGGCATTGCTGGCACATGATGGCATATATCACATTGGTAGATATGCAGGTGAACTAGCCCCTGATGGTGTGGCTGGTGTGGTTAGGTCCTATGATGGTGTCCCTTGAATAGGTATGTGGACAGAGTTGGCACTGGGGTTTATTGTAGGGTTTGGTTCCTGGGTTAGTGTTTTTGTTGTGTGGTGTGTATTTGCTTCAGATTGTGGGGCTATCTGTAAGCAAGGATTGACCTGTCTCCAAAGGTCTGTGAGAGTGAGGGATCGTCCTTCAGGTTAGGTTGTAGATCCTTGATGATGCGCTGGAGAGGTTTTAGTTGGGGGCTGTAGGTGACGGCTAGTGGCGTTCTGTTACTTTCTTTGTTGGGCCTGTCTTGAAGTGGGTGACTTCTGGGTACCCTTCTGGCTCTGTCAATCTGTTTCTTAACTTCACCAGGTGGGTACTGTAGTTTAATGCTTGATAGAGATCCTGTAGGTGTTTGTCTCTGTCTGAAGGATTGGAGCAAATGCAGTTGTATCTTAGAGCTTGGCTGTAGACAATGGATCGTGTAATGTGGTATGGATGAAAGTTGGAGGCATGTAGGTAAGTATAGTGGTCAGTAGGTTTCCGGTATAGGGTGGTGGTTATGTGACCATCGCTTATTAATACGGTAGTGTCTAGGAAGTGGATCCCTAGTGTGGACTGGTCCAGGCTGAGGTTGATGGTGGGGTGGAAATAGTGCTGCACTAATCCTAGAGCAAGTCTAATAGAAGCCAAGAACTTGTATAGAGGAATGGTGTAAGGGGAGTTAAAAAATCTTTGAAAATTGCCTTCTCATTTGTAACAAATGAATTATGTACAAGAATAAGCTATAGTGACAACACACAGCAGAAGTTAAATGATCTGATTCTGTAGGGAGCTGAATGCAAAATTCGACTGGGACCATCTCTAATATTAAAGGAAGAAATGAATGCTCTCTGCCCACAAGATTATGGTTATGTGGATATGCAATTGATAATCCAGCTGTCAGCCATACAGTGCCTCAGTTTGTAATGTTCTTTAATAGATAATATTGGTACTTACTGGGCACACTTGAATATTTTCACAGTCATCAACAAAGGACTCTCCTGGGTTTATTCTAATACAAATAACTATAGTAAGCGGAACAACAGCAACAACTCCATCATAACCAATTGGATCTCAATGCCAATAGCTTTAGCAGACTATTCCTTAGGAATGGACTGTTAGTAATTACAGGGGCTAATTAAATTTTAATCCTTTTCCTGCTTCTCCAGAAACACTTTTGCTTCTGGTCCCTTTCTTAATCTTGTGAAAAAAGTCCCCTGACAGGTCTCATTAGACAAGCTTGTTAATTGATGCAGAGGGGTGTGTGTGTGTGTGTGTGTGAGGTTAACTTTAGTCAAGGATAGTGTAATGTGCTTCAATTACTAGGGTTTTTTTCCTTTCTCCCCTTCCCTCTTGTTTACTTTCACCATGTGTTCCTGTTGTTCTGTTGCCCAAAACAATAGATGAGTGATGTGAGTCAGAGCCAGCAATTCATCTGCCTTGGTTGATTCTTGGTTTAATCTGTTATGGTTTATTGAATTTAATTACTTTTAAATTATTAACTTAACCTGAGCAATATTTGAGGAAGATAATAACCCTGAAACAAGTGCCTTGTAGTAGTGTTCATGAAATGTGCCACTTGTTAGTTCTTGCTGTAGAATATTAGGGGGATGTATTCTCCTTTTGGACTCCTGGGGTTTTATACAAGGAACTTCCAGGACATCAAGCAGACAATCTATGGCAATGTATGAAGTTGTTGTTGATAATATGGTAGCACCTCATATACCAAGATGAGAATGTGACCTATAGTCTTCAAAAGAACACACTGTTGGAGAGATGTTGAATGACCCTCACATGTTGTAAGGCTGAACATTTGTATGAAATAACATATTAATATGAGGCTCAATATTTACAGATGCCAGAGACTATACATAGAGCTTCAATGGATGTTCTGAAAAAAGAGTCAAGTAGCTTAATACTAGTGATTAATATTGTGATGTTGTGTCATTGACTGAAAGTGCAACGGAGGGTCCAAAAATTTGTGACCACCAAGTAATTCACATTTGTTGCTATGTTACAAAGCATACTTATTGAGGCCTTCATGGAAACACTGGGAGTAGAACAAAGTCCCCTCCTTCCTGAGCCAAAGGGTGCATCTCTGTTAACTGTTAGCAGTATATGCTTATGACTCGCCATTGAGCAGTTCTGATTCCAGCCATTGGAAGTCTACTAACCATTACCTTAAGCTGTTTTAACAAAGCAGAATACCTGAGCTTCAGGTTGGTGAGTTAGACATACTTCTGTTAGTCTTAAAGGTGCCACAGGACCCTCTGTTGCTTTTTACAGATTCAGACTAACACGGCTACCCCACTGAGGTTGGTGAGTGTTTCTGTGTTATGGCACAGTGGAAGAGGGAAAAGCATTGGCAAAGCCATTGGAAATGCCACCTGCTTCAGTATTAGTAAAATACATTCAGTTTGGGTTATTGAGGTGAAATCTGTCTGTGTTTTTCTAGGTTAAAAGCCATTTAATTTCCCTTTATCTCACACTATATACAGGTGTATTTTTATCCCCCACCACTGTGAACTAACTTTTTCTTGGGTGAGTTCCCTGTGTCGCTTCTTTTGACTCTGCATTTTTTTTTTTTTTTTTGGTATGTGTGCTGAATATGTATTTGGTAAAATTGTGAACTACCAGCTTTCAAAGTCAATGTGCAAAGTGAAAAATCTTAGCTTTGCATAGCTCTGGTCAGAAGGGAAAAGTTCATAACAGATTTAATTAGGATTAATTTTATACTAAAGCTAGTACTGTAACAAATCTATTTTCTCTGCTCATAAGGTTTTAATAAGCTAATGGTGTCAAATCCTCTCCTCAAATGTGTTTGTAGCTCCCATGACAGTCAATAAGAGCTTCATGCACGCATGCATCTGAGGGCAGAATTTTCCCTTAATTCTTTTAAAGTCTCTGGGCCATATCTTGTCATCCATCTGTGTGCAGAACTCCCATTGAAAATGATGGGAAGATATAGTCCCATATGCCTATATTTTTCTCTTTCTGTGCTAATGGGCTTTCAAGACTAATTATGGAAAAATGCATGTTTATCAGCTGAGGACCGATCTAATGCACAGTGAGGTATGTGAACTTCAGTGGGCATTGGATCAGGCCTCTAATGCTTGATAGAGAATAGAGAGAATACTATACAAAACTCTGTATCCAGTCACTCATATAGAGTATAACAGTCACATGTATTAAAAAGGACTCCAGAGCTACTTTGGGTTTTTCAATCAAGTAAATATCTACCCAAAACCCCAAGAGCATATTACTCTATTTGATTTTGAGTGTCAGAAAGTGCAGACACACACACTACTTAATGGACATGTTTTTTTAAAAGTGTCAGAACTTTATTGGCTTTCTTAAAATAATTACAATAATAGTAATTAAAACTTTGCAAGGGATAGAAAAAGTGGGAGTACTGCATCTCTGACAAGGACAAGCAATATTAGAGGAGAGAAATGCAAAATATATTAAAGTACTATTTAAATGAAGGCCAGGTCTCTTTAGGTTTGACAAGGAGACAATGGTTCTGGTTTCCTTTCTACTACCATCTTTTCACATTGTAAATCAAGCTGATTTAATTCCACCGTGCAGTCAAGGCCTGATCTGAAGCCTATTGAAGTAAATAGGAGCTTTTCTATTGGATTCAGTGGCCTTGAATCAGACCCTAAATGATGAAGTAATTCTTCTGCTCTACTCCACTCTGATTAGGCCTCAACTGGATGCCACATTTCAGGAAGGACATGGACAAATTGGAGAGTGTCCAGAGAAGAGCAACAAAAATGATTAAAGGTCTAGAAAACATGACCTATGAGGGAAGATTGAAAAAATTGGGTTTGTTTAGTCTGGAAAAGAGAAGACTGAGAGGGGACATAGCAGTTTTCAAGTATATAAAAGGTTGTTACAAGGAGGAGGAAGAAAAATTGTTTTTCTTAACCTCTGAGAATAGGACAAGAAGCAATGGGCTTAAATTGCAGCAAGGGAGGTTTAGGTTGGTCATTAGGAAAAACTTCCTAACTGTCAGGGTGGTTAAGCACTGGAATAAATTGCCTAGGGAGGTTGTAGAATCTCCATCATTGGAGATTTTTAAGAGTAGGTTAGACAAACACCTGTCAAGAATGGTCTAGATAATTAGTCCTGCCACAAGTGCAGGGAACTGGACTAGATGACCTCTTGAGGTCCCTTCCAGTTCTATGATTTTGATGGATCTTTTCACTGTCATGATTTTTTTCAGGGCTATGGTCATGTCTACTCCTCTTTCAATAAGTTTGGCAATACCTATAGATAAGAGTTAATTTAGAGAAACATTATAGATAATGCAGTGTCAAGTTCCAAGAGGTGGCTGATCTATAGACAAATTTAGTGTCTACTAATTACTGTGTTTTTAAGGACTTGGATCCCAAAATTGTAAACTATACTACATACAAAACACACGGGGGTGGGAAATACCTGGTTGTGTGGTTTTTTTTGTTCGTTTTTTTTTTTTTTTTTTTTTTTTTAATGTGACTGGCATATGTTTAATTATGATTGTTGATTTCAGGTCCATGTGACCTGGTACATGATGAAGAGTGATGTCTGAACAAAATATGAGAAGTGCCTTAAAAGCAGATAAAGTAAAAATTCACTTTTAATTCAGCATGCATGTGCTATATACACCTCTATCCCGATATAACACTGTCCTCAGGAGCCAAAAAATCTTACTACGTTATAGGTGAAACTGCATTATATCAAACTTGCTTTGATCTGCCAGAGTGCGCAGCCCCGCCCCCCCGGAGCATTGCTTTACCGCATTATATCCGAATTTGTTATATCAGGTCGGGTTATATTGGGGTAGAGGTGTATTGACAAGAAAAACTAAACTGTGTTTCACAATAATAGGATGATACTTTTTAGCTTTATTGGTTTATGTTTCAGAAAACATTTCATATAGGAGGAATGTCCTTTTATGTCCACTCATCATTTTAAGTGAAATTCTAGGGCTCAATCTTGTTGTCCACACTCTTATGAAAGTCATTGGGAATTTTGCCTAAAATGAAAGCCGTGGACTCAGACCCTTAATTACTTGATTTTTTTTTTTTTTTTTTAACTTGAATACCTATTCTTTTGGTATGCTATTGTTTCCTCTTCAGGATGACTGGCTCAGATCCTTCACCTCTTCCTCCTCCTACAATTTCATAATAAATGATGAACTTTGATAACAGCATCTTTTGCATCCCCCTTGAAAGACCAGCCATACTCACTGTGGGGTAATGTCATGATTCAGAGAAAATTTGAATCTGAGAATGAAACCTATGGCATGAGACCAGAGGGATTTTACATTGGTATATTTCCCTATAAATGGCTTACATCACACTACAGTTTGCCTGTTTTCCTTTAAGGAAATCTAGAGTATATCTACACTGCAAATGAAGATGTGAGAGTAGCAGTTACAGGGGCTTCAGCGCATGCTAACAATCCCAGTATGTACCCAGGCTCACCAGCAGGCTTTTACTGGGGAAGCTAGGCAGCTCTGAAGCCTGGGTTGCCCCATCTTCGCTATTCTTGCTACTCTCTCACTCTAGTTAAACTAAAGCTAGCGTAGATGTATCTGCTTGCACTACAGTCACCCTTGATTTGCTGTGTAGATGTACCCTTAGAGGGAAAGGGTCTTATGGGTTAATAATGTCCTGGAGCTAATTTGTATGAATCTACCAAATCATACTTATCAAAGCTTCATTTTTTAATGGCTGGGACTCGGGCTACCCCTTCCACTTCTGTGGGTAGAGAGGCTATTGTTCAGGCAGATGACCCTAGGGGACCCAAGAACTGACTTTTCAGAATCATTCTCTGTTCCCAGCACAGGGATCCTGAAGAAATTCTTCCTAGGGGTTTTGAGAGGTAGGAGTGAGAGGACGTACTGTTGTGGAATTCTTTCCCTGATAAATATGTGTTGCCATTACCTGCACCACTGACCAGTGTATCCTGCTTTTGAGAGAAGATTAGACAGAAACCTGAAGATTTGGTGTCACAGATTTTCCTGCCCTATGCCCCCCTCAGATATTTTCTATTTGGTGCACTTTTGCCCTAGTTCTGCAGAGAGCTACTCCTCTTTCTTCCTCTCTATTTTTTATTTGTCTCTTCTAAACCCGGATAGGTTTTGTGGGGAGAGAGTGATTTTAGGGATGCAGAATGTTGGGAAGTAGAGCTCTATTGGATAGCAGAAGCATGAAATCTACATTAATGTGCTCAGTATTCTTGTTTATGTAGTCACAAAGTTTTTCTCAGTGCATCACAGGTCTATTAATCAGGCCTTCAGTTATTTCAATAAAAATAAATTGCCTATTGCATAGTGTGGCATAAAATTAATTTTGTTGCAGAGTAGATGAGTGTCTGTGAAACCTGCCATCAAACTGAAGTCAGCTTTGTCCACAGAAAACAGATACAGATGTGAACAGCTGCACCTGATGCACAGCCCAACTCTCCTGGCTTCCATATCTCTTTTCGCCCTCCCCAATATTTCCTAATACATACATAACAGCCCCTCAGTTTGCCCTGATTCTTTGTGTGTGTGTGTGTGTGTGTGTGTGTGTGTGCAGACCACATTGAATGTTTCCTTTCACTGCTTTCTTTACTTGTATTTGTATATGCTTTGCCAACACCCAGAAAAAAGATGCTTGCTCTAAACAGTTCGCTATGTAACTGAGGTGTGGTCAACACCTAAAATTAGGTTGGCCTGGCTATCTTGCTCAGGAATGTGCATTCATACCCCTGAGCAAAGTAGTTAGGTTGACCTAACCCTGGTGTAGACACCATTAGGTTGATGGAACAATTCTTCTGTCAACCTAGCTACTACCTCTTCAGGGGGAGGATTTACTATAGCGATGGGAAAAACTGTTGCTGTAACAAGTGTTTATGCTACAGCAATGTAGCTGCAGCTGTGCCACTGTAGTGCATGTAATGTAGACACTGGATCACAGTTCAAGCAGTGAAGGTGATGAATGTCCTCTGAGATCAGTGTTGGAAGGCTTTAACTTTTCTTTAGAACAAGGTTTGGATACTTAGCAGAGGAGAAGTGGGAGGTTGATTCAGGTGTGGGGGCTGGTATGAAAGAAGGCACAAAACTGAGAACAAAAAATGGAAGCCAAGTATGTGACAGTGTGTCCCATAAGGCTTTATGGGGGCGGGTACTTATAAATGTATGTATGACATAACTGGAATATGTTTTGTGCTGCCTGTGCCATGTAACATATCTCTGTAAAGGTTATGATCTACTATATCTATTCATCCTATTTGTACACATATATCATTTTCTACTTGAGGTTAAGAATATGGGCTGTATACTTGCTTGGTTTCTAAGTAAGCTTTATGAGGCATTTGGTCAGTTTCTCTAGGAAGAAATTCGCAAGGTTAAGTACCTGATCAAGAAGCGCTTGGGAAACAATGAATCTTGGAATGCGCCGTTCCACATAAGAAGTCTTCCTGGAGACCTACAAGATACCATGTGGACAATGGCTTCGGCCTGTAAAGACTGAGTCATGCATGGACATTTGACTTGCCCAGGTGACTCCAGAACTCCATCTTGGAGCTGGACTTTGCATAGGAGTGAGGAGGGGGTCTCCACCCACAAGAGGAAAGTCTATTTAAACCCATGGGAGACCCCTCCATTTTGTCTTGAGCTGGCTAAAGAAGGAGCCTCTCCACCTGCCCAGGATATGTGAAGGAAACTGGACCAAAGGACAGTAACTACAGGAGGTGTGATTGCTGGACCCAGGCTAAAAGGAGATTAGCCTGTAAAAGGGAGCATTCTGGAACTGGTGAGGATCTTATCTGTATTCAGTGTTTGATTAGACATAGATTTGCGCATTTTATTTTATTTTACTTGGTGACTTACTTTGTTCTGTCTGATACTACTTGGAACCACTTAAATCCTACTTTCTGTATTTAATAAAATCACTTTCTACTTAGTAATTAATTCAGAGTATGTTTTAATACCTGGGGGAGCAAACAACTGTGCAGATCTCTCTATCAGTGTTATAGAGGGCGAACAATTTATGAGTTTACCCTGTATAAGCTTTATACAGGATAAAACGGATTCATTTGGGTTTAGACCCCATTGGGAGTTGGGCATCTGAGTGCTAAAGACAAACACACTTCTGTGAGCTGTTTTCAAGTAAACCTGCAGCTTTGGGGCAAGCAATTCAGACCCTGGGTCTGTGTTGGAGCAGACGGGAGTGTCTGGCTCAGCAAGACAGGGTGCTGGAGTCCTGAGCTGGCAGGGAAAACAGGAATAGAAGTAGTCTTGGTACATTAGGTGGCAGCTCCCAAGTGGGTTTCTGTGATCCAACCCGTCACAAAGTGTACGTAGGAGAGACGGTGGGGGGATAAACTGACTGAGCAGCCCCCAAGATAGTGAAACCACCATAGTGCCGTTATGCAGAAGGACTCTAAATCCTGCATATACCATATAGGCCAATGTGGAGGGGGTAGCTTAGGGAGGGCGTTTGACCACTTAACTTGCAATTATGCAGTTAGCAGCCATTTACTGTGTGTGGCTAAGGCCTTGTCTAGGTACAAAGTTGTATTGGTTTAACTAATTGTATGGCTTTAAAAATGATTTAGCTAAACTGATATAGACCCCTGTGTGTATCAATTCCTTGATATAAGCCAGGTTTAAATTGAATTGTGTCATCACAGGATTTACATTGGTTTTTAAACTGATTTAAAGTTGAAGGGGTATAACTTCGAATATAGACACGATCTAAGCATCATCCTTACTCCTTCATGGGTCAGTGGTTAGAGTGCACTCTGCTAACACCTGAGTCGCTCCTAACACAGCCCTTTTGCTCAGGTGTTGTGCAGTGGCAAGGTAGGGCAATTCATCCCCAGTGCAATATTAGGCACCTGTTAGTGGATTAAGAGTGGATTTCAATTTCCAGTGTTCCCATTGCATAGCTTTCATGGGCACTGAATTCAATGATAAAACATGAAAAAATACCTGAGAAGTACTCCTGAACCTTAAAGACTTGGAGGAGCTGTCATTGATGTGCAAGGAATAAAAACAAAAGGGATTTTTTGTTTTCCTTCCTGGAAGATAGCTGGACTCAAAGTGACTGACTGGATGCTCGAGTCCTCTGCCTTGTGCGTTGTGGTGGTGACAGTAGGTGAGCAGAATTATATCATAATGGCTGCTGCATTTTTTATTAAGCAGAGTCCCATGGATATTCTGACAGTGGACCTATGACAAGTTGTTCTCTGGATCATAACAAATGTTTTCTAATCCTATATTTGATTTTTAACACACATCTACTTGAGCAAAGGCTGCTCACATGCTGCTACACGTAACCCACACGTTTGGGTCTTTGAAGCAAATGTTTCCTATAAGCCTTAGCTTCCACCTCAGGGTACCACAGGGTGTTTATAAAATGTCTGACATAGTTTTTATGTGATACTTAGTTTACATTACACTGAATACAATAGCATCCAGATGTTTTATACTCCTACCATTTGTAGCATCTAGGAAATCCCTTTGGACCCAGTCCTGGAAAGTTAATGTCTGCTGCTATTTCAGTGAACACCCTCTACTTTCACTGAAACTCTATGGATCAAGATCCAGCCTCTGGCCTCTTGCATTTCTGTGGGAGTTGTGGGTACATGGCACTTCGCAGGAACAAGCAGTAAGATTCCCTCACTTCCCCCATGCAAAAATTTGATGTCCATTTCATCAACCTTGCACAGTCAACTAAATCCATGCTTAACGGGGCACTGCTAAACTTTTAAAAGTCAATCTCTTTTGGGGTTTGAAGACCGTACAATAGAAAATGTGTCCAGGTATCCAATGATGCATGTCCAACATTTTAAAACAAAACACTTGAAAATCCATTCCTCCTCACTTTCTTGCCAAGATTCCAGCACCGAATTCCATGCTTCCAGGATGTCATTGTAAATGGCAACATTAATATCTAAATCCTGGCCAAAGCACTGTTTTGGCTCTCCGGCTAGTAAAAAAAAAAAAATCTTAAAAATAGACACTACCAAAAAAAGCTTTGCTATCCACCTTTAAGAGAATATTAATTATGAGGTTATCACAATGGGAAAGGTTACAGTTCAGGACTCAAGCCTGCCTACCAGTAATAAAAGTATCTTGTAAATGAGTCTTACCATTGGCTCGAAAGAAGCCAGGATTTCATTCTCTCAGTCTTGTGAATGTGATTCTTTTAATGGGAGCAGGATAAAGCCTTCAGTTTCTGTGGTTTAAATCTAGACTTCAATAGAGTTATTTACAGGGGTGCTGGAACAATTTGCATAATGAGGGTGCTGAGAGCCATTGAACCAAACTGTAAACCCTGTATATGATGGAAACCACTTCAAGCCAGGTGGTGCGGCAGCACCCCCGCACTCCTAGTTCCAGCTCCCATGGTTACTTAGGTTTTACACCAGGGTAACTGAGATCAAAATCTGTCCCTAGATCTCCGCAGTATACCACAGTAGGTTTAATATGTGAACTAGTTCCCCATTGTGTCTAGATAGAGGCATATTTTTTTCTCCAGAGGGAAAAAGTGAAGGTATTTTTCTTTCTTAGAGCCTTTTTTTTGCTTCTTGCTAATGAAGATTCCTTTGACTCCAGAACTAGAATTTTGTATTTTTTATAGAATTAGTTTTTTTAACTCAAAATTATTATTATTATTTTTTTTAATAAAGGGTGCAATTTTTTTTCTTAATTAAAAGACTGCTGGATTACAAGGAGACAGGTAGAGAATTCATATTTGGGTACTAATATGAACCATGGACAGTTTCGCTTTGTGAAATTGTGTCTTTTTTGCTATAACTCCCTGCCTGAGGTGGGGGTGGGGGAAGTATTTTTTAATTTACAGCAGTGAATTTACATAATGAGCACAATTACATATAATTATGTCATCTCATAGCTGAAACTTGTAATTACAGCATTACACTTTGTAATGCTATCTAAAAATCCACATGAAACTTGGTGGAAAAAATATATTGGCTACACATAGTAGATAAGTTTTAAAATAGCAAAAGCAATTAAGGTCTAATCAATTGCCTTTTCGGCACTGATTTCAATGGAGATGGGATCAGAATTTGCTTTTTTAGTCCAGCAAAATGTTTTTTTTCCCCCTGTTTGAATCTGAAAAACCAAAAAGGTGTCTGAATCCTGTAACTTGGGTGAGGAAAAATTTGGGGTGGGTGCAAGGGGAAAAATGGAAGTGATGCTTGCATTTCAGAGAATTGAAATAAAAACACATTTGAGGACACGGTGGGCTATATTCTCTATTCCCTTATCTCCCCCACCCCCTGTTTTTTTAAAAAACATGAGTGGATAGTCAAAGTTTGGGACCCTTGGGATGATCCACTTGTGAGTAGAAAATGATAATGAAGAGTGGTATTGTCTTCTGTGCAATCTTACTTTATACATTCATTGTAAATAAGTATTAGTATACACTGGTGATTTGATATCAAGGAGGTACAGGGCCAAAGCAGCATTTGGGGACCATTAAAGGCCTTTTGTGCTGCTAAGGGCTGAATCCAGCTGAAACTGACACATTTTAATAAGTTCATAGAATGGGTGTCAAAGATTGTCAAGTGGGTTGCTCAAGGCACTTATGTTGTGTCATAGTTGTGTGTGGCCATTCTTGTTCTGAAATATTCCACATGTGCATCTGTGAAACTTCCCCATAAATGGGTGTTGGGGCGGGGAACAGGAAACCACCTTAACATGACTAGGACTCTGCCTGACTAATTTTATGCAGGTAATTTTTCAAAATTCCATGTCGAGGGCTCATACTCTATATTTTTGGCTCACTCACACTCTGATTAATGTGCTGCTGGTCTTCCAAGCTAATATCTGAGACCCAATTTTTCTCTTTACAGTGGTGTAAATCCACTGACTTCATTGATTTTTATGCCTGGTATCAGTGAGAAGGGAATTGGGGCTATTAATAATGGAAAATATTCAGTGCAGGGTTTTTTGTGTTCTGAACTACAAAGCACAGTGGGCAAGAGATGGGAATTTTTTTTTTTTTTTAATATCAGGGTGAAAAACCCAAAAGGTTCTAGCTATTCAGTGTTGGTAGCTAATCCCTTTTAAAAGCAATGACAGTTGCTTGCAGTCTTCTAAAGGAAGCAAATCTGGCCCAATTCCACCTTCTAACAACCCTCTCTTCTGTTGCCTTCTGAGAGCTTCTTTTGCCTTGTCAGTGCAAGGTCAAAGCTTGATCTCATAGTGAGTTATCTTGTGACAGATAATCTTGTTCACAGGACTGTCTTTCTGCAGCACAGCCTTGTCAATAGCCCTGGCTTTGAAGAATGCTTCCTGTAATTCATTTTGCAGTTGCCACCCAGTTACATATAAATGGGCTTTCTCAGGCAGATGATGGCTGTGCTGAATTCCATAGCAGTCAGCATACATAATTTCTGAGCAAAGGTGGACTCTCCAAAAAAGAGGCTCGTTTTTTTGCTAACAGTCACAGAGGAAAAATGCCACACTGGGGTTTTGCCCCTCTCTCTTCCCCTTCTCCACTGCAATCATCCCCTAGTAACTGGCTACATATCTGCTGACATGGGTATTTTCCAGCTGTAAACATGAAGTTAAACCTCCGAGTATTGTCAAATGTGGGCTTGATTTAATACATTGCAATAAAAGGAGGAATATGATATGAAGCCATTGTCCATTACCATCTGCACGTGGAGGTGTATCTATCAGCTCCTTGTATGACAACTTCAGGATAAACTGGGTGCCTATTTCTATCTCTTCTGAGTAGATTAGATCATAAATAGATTGGGGCAGGGGAGGGAAGGAGAGGGAGAGCTCAAGGCACATGCAGAACTTTTTTTGGGGTGGGGGGTATAGTTAAAAAATTATGGTTCAGAGTAATCTTCTAACAAATCGGGTTGAAAGCCTTTTGTGTTTGACCAAAATACCACAATGGGGAACAAATGTTAGACACAATTAACTCCACAGATGTAATTAGATAAAACACACTGCTAGACCATATGTTCTGAGAAATGCAGCTGAGTGTTTTATGTGAGAGAAATGTAAATTGGGTTGTTAATTATTCATAGACACAAGTGATCCAAGATGTATGTTTGAAATATCTGGGTTTGGTTTGGTGTATTTTCATTGTTTCTGTGAAGATTTGACACAACTTTTCTTTTCATTTTTTTGGGAGACACTGATTGAATAGCCCTTATTTAATATTAATATTTAATGCTGGCTGCCAATTCATCGCCCCTGTGAGTTTGGTTAAAACAGATACACACCCATTACAATTAAGATGATTGTGAGGGGGAGGGAAAAGTTTTCATCAAAGAATATAAGCTGAATGTGTAGACTGCTGTCAGTCCCTTCCCCTCCACCTTAAATAGAGCACAGGGCTGGGAGGAACCTGCCAGTGAATTGCTGTGTAAACTCCAGCACATTGGTTAACCATTCTATGTTTATTCTTAATGGATGAATATAAGGATCCTAGAGGAGGAATGCTTGTGGGAATTGTTTTCAGAACATCTTGACATTCAGATGTAATGTGCTGGGGAAGCCAAAGGGAGAGTGAGTGATTAATTATTATTGATTGTGACTTAGACTATGTACTCGTGCCAGGGAGTAGGAGGAGTAAGAATGCTTCTTATACCACTTGGCAAGCTATCCTGACCTGGAGCCGGGTATGCAGGAGTAAACAGCTACACCCCTGCTTACTCACTCCCTGGAGTAGGTGGATGGGGAGTTGGATGGAATGGGCTGATCCTTGTCTATCCTCCCACCTCTTCCTTAATTCACTGCTCTGTGCAGCTGAGCTTGCACATGGAGTATTATAACAATTCCTTTCTTGCTTCTCCTTGCTGCAAGGGGTAGTGACTATGACTCAGAAGAATGTCTCTGAATTATAGTGCATCCCATGGCTTATCCTGGGATGGTGCAGTTTATGCACCACTACCCATTGCTCAGGGCTGTGCTTAGAGTGAAAATCTAGCTCATCGAAATTTGTAAAACACAATATTTTTTTTTCAGAGACAATTAAGCTCCAATATCATATATCCTCTGTTCCCTAATTCTTTATTATCGTTAGGATTTGCAGGAAAGGAGAATTTCTTTTTATTAAGAATTAGTCTGCATCATTTGCTTATTCCCGACACAAATTGAAGATTGATACCCAAACTGGCGGCTGTGGAACTCTGGATACCCTTACCCTTACCCTTACAAACAGATGGGTAATAAACTGAAGTGAGCAGATGAACACATGAGGAAACCAATATCTGGTGTTCCTGTAAGTCTCTCTCTAGTAACGTACAATGACGGAGAGGAGCAATAGAGACCATTAGAGCTAGGTGAACTCTCCAAAAGGAACACGTCTGAACATTTGCATGAATAAAGCCCTTACATTTCCTGTAGTACTTACAACTTCATTTATTTTTGCAAACATTCATACCAAAAATTTTCACGTTTACTTGCAAGAATTCTCAGGGGAAGTGAAAATTTCTTGAATTATCTTCGCATGAATAAAGGTTCATGTCAGAAGTGACTTCACGTTCATTTTGAAATCTTTAATTACAAGAAGGGAAATCCAAGTTTAAATCATCCAATGAGGGGATAGAAAGAATGCCAGTAGTGAAAGGGAAAACTTTCTGAACTATCTGAGGCTGAAGTAAGTTCATATAGTGTTCAATGAAAACTTACACTGATGTTTACAGACATCTGTTGTGTTTGCAGAGAAGTCTCAAACATGTAAAGGTTACATTTGTTGGATAACTTTATTAATTAGGAACAGATCTGTAGATACTAAATAAAGACTTTTTCTATTCAATATGTCTTTCAAAGTCTTATTATGTGAAAGAGTGCAAAATTCATTTGTACAGTGACAAAAAGGTGCTTTTGGAACTTCCCACTTACAGCTTTTATATTTTGTTTTCCAAGTGGCAATACATTACTTCCCTGACCTGCCATAATATTGACAGTCGATCATGCTGTTATTTCACAAGAGATCATGCCAGGCTACTTTGTAAGAAAGATGTGCCTTAATAAAGCTACATTTTATATTCAGAGACAAGTATGTGAGCACCAGGCTGTCAGACCAGATGCATTACTTGAATTTGGGTTCACTAGTGGTTTAAGGGAGGCTATAGGTCAAGCATGGCCCAGGCATGGTTCATGATGGAAGAAGGTAATTCTGGGAGTTCTAGTTTTCAGAAAGACACCGAGAATTGTAGGCTGTTTCAAGGCATGCTGGAAGGAGTGCCAGGAATATAAGGTGCAGCTGTGCCTCAGAAGAAAGGGAGGCCTGGAAGAGGCAGACCAGGGTGTAGTGCTACTCCAAGAATGCTGTGGAAAGAATCCAGAAGAGTCTGTGAAAAGGACCTTGCAAGCTGTCTAGAGACAAGTAGGAGAAGAGAAAGGAACCCTGGGAGGTATAAAGTGTGTGAAGGAGAAGACCTGAGGCAACACACTAATGGTGTGGGTTTGAACCTATCCACCTTTGTGCTTGTTTAGGGGGGCAAGCCAAAGCATCTAGTGGGAAGAAGTCCTCTTTGCTCCTCTGCATTGACGGGGTGAAAGCTATGACCTAGGGAGAAGCAAGAGGCTGTTTAGCCCTGCATCAACAGTGTAGAAGATTGTCTGTCTATCCTGGGGAGACCGAAGAACGTTTTTTTTTTTTTTTTTTTTTTTACATGGGTCTCTTTTGGTTGTCCCACAAGGCTTTGGCTAGAAGGCAAATCTTCCATTCACTTAGCTGAAGTTTGCATCTGGGCCTTAAAGAATACCTCAACTCTTCTCTTTCTAGGACATACCAGACTCATGTAAAATACCACTAAGTGCTATGTTTGAGTAAAAGCTGGCCTGAAATATGCCAAGGATGATAAATCCTGATGCATTATGGCCTGTTGGATATGTAATACCAAGAACTGAATACAGTCAAATGTCCAACATAGGAAAAGCTTCATGTTTCAGATGAAGTGGCAATCTCAAAATCCAGGTGCAAAAATAAAACTGCAACTTGAAATAGGATCAATTTTTAAGAAAATCTGTTACATCACAGAGGGACTCACATATGCAAATCTGTCTCCTACATCTCCTTGAATTTAAATTAGGCACGAATGCCTTCAACACCATTTTACAATGATTTCCTCTTCCCTTGAACAGATGCTGATAATTTACTTTCTGTTAGGGATAACATAATGGACTAAATACACTGCCCTACATCTTATTCCCTGTGTGACCTTGAGAAAATGGCTTCAGTTCTCTGTTCTTAGTTTCCCTATCTGCAAAAGGGCAAACAGCTCCCTTTTGGGGGAGTTTCTTGTGGGAATAATAACTTCTGAGAATGCATCTTTGGAAAGTATTTTCAATGCTTTGGGTAAAATGCATACAGTGCATCACATTTTAAAAATCTATTCTCATTCATCCTTCCTTTCTTGTGCACTAGACAATTCCTGCTCCTATTTTTTTTTTATTATAGGTTGGGGTGATTTAAAGCTAACAAATCTTTCAACATGACAGGGTGTATTTGATGATCTGTGCACATAAAATGGGTTCTATCAGGGTCTTTAGAGAATTATATATATGGTGGAAATATTTACTCCAGGCAAAGCTAATATTAAATAAAATTATTGTCAGTCAGTTTTCAGACACTTCTGCAATATGGGGAGCTGTTATGACTGGGTCATGTATCCTTGTTTGTTGTTGTCAAATTCTGATGGATTGTGTGTGAATAAACTGAAAGAAAAATATTAAACACCTATTATAAGACAGCCAAACTTCAGTGGACTATGAAAGAGTATCTAAGGGTAAAATGCATTATCTAAAGTAAATATAGCTGCTCACATCAGTGTATGTGAAATCCAATAGTGTTTCTTCGCCTACCCCCCCCCCAGTTGTAAAGGAAGTATTGAGATCAATCAGGTAGGCTGAGCATAGATTGACATAACAAACCTTGACTAGCAGAGGTACCATTCTATTCAAGATTCAGCTTTGCAACCTTAAGTTCTGATCCATTCATGCTGGGGTGAGTGGAGGCATCTTCCAAGGAAGCCATAGCAGTGGAAGATTTCAGAGAATAATCTACTTGCACCCAGATGGAATGAGAAAGGAGACTAAGTCGACTGGGCTCAGATGTGAAAATGACTTAACAGTAAGGAAGAAGGGGAGCCAGAGAAAATGAGGATGCAGAAGGCTTGGGGTGGAGGAAAGACAGATGACTGAGGGAAGTTTAAAGATCGCAGGATGAAAACCGGAGGCCTATTTAAGTGGAAGCAGGAGACCAGTTCAGGCTGGAAACCCAAACATGAAATCACTTTTCTCATGTCCATTCATACAAATTGCTTAGTTAGAAATATATTAGTCTCCTCTGTTTGGCCTAGGATCTAAACTTTGGGGTTCCATGTGGATGAAGCAATATTTACATGTCAATGGGAATTACCCAGAGCCAGTACTAGCCCACTGTGGGCCGTTGGCCAAAATATTTTGGCCATCCCTTCCCCCTCACCCACTCCCTAAAAATACTAATTGCATTACTTCCACAAACCCCAAAATATACCAACCCAACACACACATTACCAAATGATGGTTTTTGGATCACTTTCATTTAAAACATATTTTTGTAAATTGGTAAATTACTGAAATAGCTCAAAGTCAAAACTCTGATTAAACCTAATGAAAAAACATCCCCATGAATCAGATCCTGTTGAGCTGCTTGGGGCCCTAAGCAATTGTTTAGTCCACTTATGCCTAGTGACCTCTGGAGTAACCCATCTAAGGTAAATATTACTCTGCAACCTGAACACATAACCTTCTACTCTCCATACCGCAGGCTTCCTACACAACTCTTTACTGTTGCTTTCCACTTCTGTCACTCATTTAAAATATGCTTCAGGTCAGCACTGACTGAAGAAAAACTACTACCCAATGGGTTTGTGACATGTGTGGAGTATAGGACGCTGGATAGGCAGCTCTCTTTGGAATTTGTATAAATTGAAATGAAGGAATAAATACCTGAGAAGATAAGATCCATATCCATGACACTAGCCTCCTTACTGACAATGCAAAAGTCTGAAATAGTTAGACGTTGTAGAGCGAGATGAGAGCTCATTGTAAGATCAGGGCACAAGTCATTTCAGATTTTTGTGGCTGTTTGCTACACCCTTAGCTGTTTGGTTTTCATTGTACAGAGAGCTTAGCATCACAATATTGAGTAACACTATCGCTGGGAGATGCCCAATGAAATTGCAATGCTAAAAATGTAGAGCATCCTTCAATGTGGTTATAAGCAGAAAGGGCTCTGAACTAAATCTTGTGCTTTATGTAATCCGATATACAGTATCTTGAGACCAATTTTTATTTGTTGTGAGTAAAGTGAGAGACTGATCACCCTCATTAGAGCTAGAAATAAAGCAAGCACAGTGCAACCTTCCTTTTTTACTGTTCTCTCAATGCATCTTATTCATGAGCTTATTCACAATTCAGTATTCCAGTCCTGGGCTTTTATGGCACCAAGACTGCATGTGAGTAGTGGTTTTGTGATGTAGCCAAGTGATATTTGATCCTGCAGTCTTGAACGTCCACTGAATCAATGAGAGTTCCATCAAGTTTTATCTTCAGATATACTTGGAGGGTCAAGCCTACAGGGACTAAGTCTGAGGTTCTTTAACTATCTTTAAAAAAAACATTCTGATGGGCTGAATGGGACCAATATCTAAATGTGAAAGGCCATCACTGTTCTCTTGTGCCACCTCTCTACCCCTTGCTTTTTAAAAGGGATAAATATATTGTAGGGATGCGGAAAGATGAGGCCATATTCGTGTTTGCTTTTGCAGTGCACAGTGACATTTCTATTCTAAAAACACTTTCCCAATAAAGCTAAATTGCATGTTTCAGTCAAAAGGAAAGCTGAAGTGGGAGTAGAGTTCCAAGCTTGAGTACTAGGGATCTTTCATTATTACTCCCATCTGGTAGGCCACTATGAAGCTGGCGGTTGGCTCAAGGGACACTTAAACTGATCCAAGAAAGAGGGTGCGAGAAGCTGGGTATAGGGAGACAAGTGGGCCCTTCTAGTTAACTGGTTGACTCTTCTCATTTATTGGGCAAATTGTTAATGTCACTGAAGCCCAGTTCAAAGGGGGTGCAGGAGAACCCTGTCCAGGGAAGTTAAGGGAGCTTGCTATGACTGTTTCATTCTTATTACAATATGGTTGCTTCTTCAGTTACTCAAAAAAGCTTTTGTGTCTGTATATGCCTTCCATGCAACAGTATCCGTAAGAATGTCCAACCTAAGCTCTGGTGCATTACCATTAACTGAGCAGCGTTTTTTCTGTTTTAATTATGCATCATATCCTCAACTAGTCACATGAAAATGGAGGTTCAAACAACAATGAATTTAGAAGAAATTAAAACAATAATAATTATGCCCTTAAAGCCCGGGTTGAAGCTTTGTTTCATCAAAAAGCTCTTCAGTGCATACCAAAGTATATATTAATAAATATCTTGCATATGGCACATCACAGCATAAGAGAATGTTCAAAGTAGCTTTCATAATTTACTTTTTTTTGCTAGAAATTGCTATAAACCAGCAGACACCTCAAAAGCTACATTTTTTACTCATTTTTGTTCAGCAGATTTACTGGGCCACATCTAATTTCACATTCTCAATGCAATTTGTAACTACTATTTGGTTTCACGAGAAGCAATTGGGATGAATTTTCAGGTTGACACTAAGGCAGCTGGGTGATGTGCATTGCTGGGAAAGTGACTATATATAATAACTAATCCTCCTCCCAGAGTTCTGAAGAAAGAGAGAGAGAGAGTGTGTGTGTCAGTGTCAAATTAGGCTTGTTTCTCTTGAAGCAGCTACATTTCCTTTGCAGTAGAGAATTGCTGCCAGCCTATCAGACTATTTCCTGGCTCTTTTCTGGGGTGGTAACGTGCATGATTCTTAACTCCTTTTGCTGGTGAATAGTAGATTTAAATCTTTTCCACTTAAATAACAGTGGGAACTGCATGAAAACAGTATTCATCTTGAGAGATTTGCCCCTTTTTAAGTCATAAAACCAACACATTACTTATTTGGGATCTTAAACAATACCTCATTAATAAGAGTTGGCAATTTACTCAAGTCAGACATCAGATATGAAGTGTATAATGCACTAGACTAATATATGGTAACCTTTAGGACACTGTTTTTGGTTATACCTTACTACCACTTTTGCTTTTGGTACTGCAATTTTCAGGTCTCTGGTACATCTCTGATGTCAAAGGCCAGCTCTGGACTCTGAGTCATATAATGTGTATTTACTGAAAAATTAAAATAGCAACTAGCTTGTGATGAGGGCAGACTACAAGGACCAGAAGTTCAGCTTCTGATCAGTCTGATCAGTCTTTTTCTTCTTCTTCTTTCCCTCCCACATCTTTTCCTGATAGTCATTCATCTTCTAAGTGTGGCACTAATCTTTGACAGCAGAAGTCTTTTGTATGTGCATGGATGTGAATGATCTTTCTCAATGTTTTTCTCACTAGATAATAGGTTCCATGAGAGGATTTGCCTCCAGTGATGGCTATGTGGTCTGACTGAAAAGACCAGTTATACTGAATTCAGCTCCCCTCTACAGTTTCTGGATTTTACTGTATTATAGATGGAGCACTTCTACTGAAAAAGTAGAGGCACTATGGCATCAAAACAGAGGTATGGGCGATGATCCACTAGTCTGTCACCTTTTAAGGCATGGCTTCAAAGTATAAAAAGATAATCAATTTGTGTCCATTGAGCTGATCTTGCAAAGATAGCTGGCTTGTCCTCCATTGCCCCCACAATGCTGGGGCCAGTGGGGAGGTCAAAACTGGCCATTGGTGCAAGTTAGAGCAGCCAGAGGATTGCTCTAATTTATGCCAGTTGAAATTGTCCATTAGGGACCTGTTTGCCCTGATAGGATTTGGCAGAGTGAATTGCACTCATGCTCTGGTTCCACCCCCATCCTTCATCTCCAGACAGGCTTTACTCCAGCACAGGATTCCCTAATGTTGGGAACCTTAACTGCTCCTTCAGGGCAGCGTTAAAGTGATGATGTAGTGCTTCTGGAGTACAAAGTTGGTTTAGAGGATCTGATCCATTGACTGTTTCATTGGTTTGGCCTCAGTATAGTGGGTGCAGATGATATTGTCCAGGATTCAATCTCACATGCAGAATCATGCAAAATAAGATTTTTCTGTACTTCAACAGATATTTTCTGAGCACATGATCCTAGGCAAGACTAGATCAGTCCTGCAAAGAAAACTTGCTACAAATACAGCATTTTGCCACGAAAGACTAATTTTTTGCCTTTAAATACTGCCTTCTGCTTTCATTAAGATGGGAACAAAAATATTTTGCTTTTGTCTTTGTGCTAAAGTCCAAGGAAACGAATCTCTGCCCCCGCACAGAGATCTACACGCAGCTGTTACTGCATCTCAAGCCTGACCTTTAATAATGTCCCCGCTTGTGTGGTTTTATGGGAGTAATGTTGAATAGTGTCCGCTAATGGCACCAAAATTTGTCAATTTGTCTGATGCTTTTGTGATGTGGATAAAAGGGCCCAAAGAATAATTATCTTCAAACTCACTTTAACTGTGAGAATTTGAACCCACCTATACTGGGATTTGACCTAACTGCCTTGCTGAGTTCCCTTTGTAAATATACTTTCATGAGCACTGGATTTTGCAGAGCCTTAGAGTAACTTAAACTGGTTTGATTTTTAGGATGGGTCAAGAATAAAAAGTAATGTAGGAATACTACCAGTGCATTCAACAGTCTTAATTGGTAAACAATAGGGCTGTAACACTTTTATTTTGATTATATTCACTGAGTAATTATAATTGTAATTGATATGTATGAACAGGTGTTTACACTGAAAGCAGTTTCAAACTGGGATGTGTTATGCTCAAAAAGTAGTTTGGGTGGTTGTTCTCATTAGCCAAACAGATGGCTGGACGTTTGCTTACCATTTTATGAGGAGAGGATTATAATTCAGCAATATTTTACATAGTGTGAAGTATTTATAAATCAATAAAAGATTAAATTTATGCTTCATAATAGTGGAGAGTAAAAGCACACAGCATGTTGGGGAATGGCATCTCACAGATAAATATCAAACTACTCTTGTAATTAACTCTTCTGGAGGGTTTACTTTGAAGTGCAATGAGGCTAGAACATTGTCATACTCAGAATGCAGAAGCAGACCTTATCTTGACTGATGGATTTTAGTACCTAGCTCCGGGTACCTTGCATTTATCAATTTCATTCTGTTTTGTTGCTTCTATTTAATGGACACAGGCTTCCCTGCCAGGCTATATGTCAATGGCACCCATGCTAAACAGTTGACTTGTGTGCTCTGGCCTGGTTGAAGAAGAACTTGTGTGGGGCTCCCAAGACCCTTAACTCTATTTGTTACTATTTGTCTCGAAATCCCATCCTTTCTTAACCCACTAATGCACTGTCGGAGTGTTACTCTATTTGTGAGGTGGAGATTGCCAAACAGCCTTGTGACGGGTTTGGTCACAGAGACTCCCTTGGGACTGTCATCTGATGTGCTGAAATTACCTCTGAGCCCATTTTTCCTTCCCGCTTGGGACTCCAGAACCCTGCCTTGTTGAGCCAGACATGCTAGCCTTCTGCAACACAGACCCAGGGTCTGGTCCATGCCCCCAAAGCTGCAGGCTTTAAGTGAAAACAGCTCAGCAGGTTACTTATCTCCAGCACCCAGTTCCCAATGGGATCCAAACCCCAAATAAATCCATTTTACTCTGTATAAAGCTTATACAGGGTAAACTCATAAATTGTCCGCCCTCTATAACACTGATAGAGAGAGCTGCACAGCTGTTTTCTCCCCCAGGTTTTAATCACTTACTCTGGGTTTATTAATAAACAAAAGTGATTTTATTAAGTATAAAAAGTAGGATTTAAGTGGTTTCAAGTAATAACTGACAGAACAAAATAAGTCACCAAGCAAAATAAACCAAAACATGCAAGTCTAAGCCTAATACATTAAGAAACTGATTACAGGTAATATCTGGGACTGAGATGGGAGATAGGCATCCAAGCCCCTACAGGGAGGCAGCAGTGCACATGCCCAGAGGCAGATACGTAAGCACCTGAGGAACTTTTACTGAAAAGATGTAGGAAGTTGAGCAACTTCGGACACTTACAGGGTACAGCGAGAATCTTGTGAATCACAGTGCAGCCTAACACTGGCACTTAAATTCACCAAAGTACTTGGGTATCTAGGCCCTAGACTTTTTGCCAGAAAGAACCTTCAGATCATCTAGTTTGAGCTCCTGTATATCACCAGTCACCAACACCACCCAGCACACTAAACCGAACAACTGAAATTAGACCAAAGTATTACAGCCCTTGGAAGACTAAACGATTATGACCCACAGGAAGGCAATAGGAGGGATGGACATGCACCGGTGCCTGAGACCTCTGCAATGGCAGGGAATTGACTGAGCTGCGGTGATGACTTTTGCAATACTATTGACCCAATGAATGACCTTCTGTTGGTTATCCTTGAATTCTATCTCCACGCATACAAATAAACGGTGTTAAGTAAATTGCACTTGTTTTTTAGTCTTGGATGTAAAGAGCAGTTGACAAAGAATTTGATGAGGAAATTTTGGGCGACATTTCATAGGGACTGAGAACTAGCCTGCTCCATAATCTTTTAATTTTTTTAAAAAAAATTTGTTGTTTCTCTTACCTCATTCTGAGTTATCAGGGATATATTAGCTGAAAATCAGGCCTTTTGTTTCTAGGCAATGTTACATGGGTTTAATGCTCCCTTGTCTTCAGTGGAGCACCTTCTGATTTACACTAGTGTAAGACTGATCAGAATCATGCCCAGGATCTTTGCTTTTTGTGGCCAAATGATCTTTGATACAGTGTGAATTTAGCACTGATCTGAGGGCAAAGTTCAGTCCTTTTTATGAGTTTCTGGTACGAATTTCCCCACCTGAATTCATCCAGTGTATTTGCCATTGCAATCATTTCCAAAACAACTGACTGAAGTATCCAAAACAGGAGTTAGACTTTTTAGGTGGGGAATGAGCAGGTTGAGCTCTTAAGAAATGTAAGAGTTCTCAAAAAAGAAAGCTTATGTTGCTTTCTTAAACGCCACTGGTAATAAAATGCCAAGGAAGAAAAAACAAAACAAAAAGACCAAATGCCCTATGAAATAATGTTTTTCAAACTCTTCTGAGACATAAAGCTGCTCAGAGTTGAATTCCTTAAAGGACCCTATGACAAATAAGGTGGGGGCAAAGTTGCAGCTATGGCTTAGACTTGCAGACACCAGTGCATCAATTTTTAGCTGGGGCACTATAACCTATCTTAGTTCTATATGTTTTCATTAGTGTAAGTGTCACTTAGTGCTGTGCTCTGGCTGCTCAATATAATCTTGTTGTTCCTCCTTTGTGGCCCACTTAGGTTTGGTCTACACTATCAATTTATGTTGTTATAACTACGTTGCTCAGGGGTGTGGATTTTCCTAATTCCCAGTGTAGACAGGGCTATGTCAATGGGAGGGCTTCTCCCGTTGATGTAGCTGCCATCTCTTGGAGGTGGAGTACCTACACCGATGGGAGAAGCCCTCCTATTGGCGCAGGTAGTGTCTTCATGAAGCACTACAGGAGGAAGGAGCAGCACTGTATGTGTAGACAAGCCCTTAGGGCATGTGTAATATATAATCTGAAGCAGTTGCACCACCTCGTTCCTTTGTCTGGAATAAATACTTTGTTAAATAAGCAGCTATGAATGTGCCACAGAATTGGGTGCAGATACATTTATTTTAATATGAATATACCTTCTCTCTTTTGATGAGTTTGTGCAGTGTCCCAACTGGTACAGGCACCATTGTTCATGAGAGCTGTGTCCATACAGCAATGCTATTAGATAGCCTGTGTTCTTGCTCAGTCTTTGCAGCTGAGACTCAGGATTATTTTACTCCAGCCAGATTGCAGTGCATACTCAGAGTGCATCTAAAATATGTCGCCTCCCCCTCAGCATTTTGGTGCCAAGAAACAGGATGCTTTCATGCTAGCCACTAATGCAAAAGCATTATTGTTTCTGAGCTGGATTCCTCCCTGACTCATGGTGCCAAAGGGTTAAGAGCAGTAAATCACACCAACAAATTTTCTTATGTTTTAGCTGTAATAAAAAAGGAGTTTTTATGTCCTGCACTTGAAAGAAACGGCAAAAGCAAATGCTAAAAATGAGTTGTTTCAGTCAAAATATGACAAACAATACATTTTTCTAAAACTCTGTTACAAATCATTCTGTCAACAAACGGAAAGAACTTGGCCTTCTAAAGGGGATGATTGCCATGGTAACAATATAACAGATACTTCATTTCCCCCCAATCCTTTATTCATGTCATAAACGGAGTAGGAGGCCATTCTTCTTCTACTGGAGGAGGAGGAATATTTTCATCAAGGCCTGTTGCCTCCTGTAAGATCTTCACCATCTTGGCACAAGGCAGGGAAAGAGCTGATAGGGCAAGTGTTTGTACAGTGTGTCTATATATGTACAGAGACTTAGTGCAGTAAGATATGGGACCCAACTCTGTGTAAAGCATTTAAAAAGTCCATAATGATTTATGAATTGCTGCAGGGAAAACATTGTGATGCTTCTGTATGCTGGAAGATAAAAGCCAACTTTCTGCAAAGCTGGTAATCTTTATTTCCCATGGTGAATTTCTCATCTTTCAAGGGCCCAGAGCTAATAAACATACACCTGGCTCCTTGAATCACAATTTGTGTATTGAAGCCTCTCAATGGTAAGCTGCTGCACTAGAATGGGGAAGGTTATTTTACTATTAACCTTCTTTTTGCTTGTATTTTATAAGCATCTCCTTGCATTTCATCTGCAACTCTAATGGGCCATCTGTAGCAGTCTGATCATTTGCCCTCCCTTTCCCATATCTGTCGTATGCACCAGTAATGCCATTCTTTTAAACTTTGGTCCTTTTGAACAATCCATAATGTATAGGATAGGGAAGCCAGTTCAGACTGGAGGTGGATCTGCATCAGAACTCCTCAAATCCAGCATCACACTTGGATTTGGCTCTGAAAGAGGGATTGAATTCAGGCCCCTCTCTCTAGTTTTGTTTAAAATGATCCCAGCAAAGCATTCATAGGAACCAGGAACAAACCTTGAGTTTGAAGTTGATAAAAGTTCAGTTAACTTTTTTTCATTTCATGTCTGATCCTCGCTGACTCCGGTTCTGATGGGGACTTTGTGCCAAAACTACTTGAAGAAAAACTGGTCTTGGCCTGGTCTGAAGCAAGAATTTGGTGAAGAATCTCATGAAGGGAGTCCCTTGAACCACAAAAGTTTTAGGCAAAAATAGCAGTGCTATTCATATAAATAAGCTACAGAGATTCACCCAAACATTTGGGTGCTTATGTGAATCCAACTATGATACTTTGGCATTCACCCTTCACTATGAACTAATATTTTAAAGGTATGCACTCTATATAAGTGTGGGCACAAAACTGATTATAAACCATGTAGTTTGTGCTTCGGTTCAGAGGTGTGTAAATTAAACAGATAAAAGGTGAAAATGAATTAGCTTATTAAAATTTTTGGTCAAATCACCCTTTATGAATTCCACAGAAATCAGTGGAGTTACAATCGGGATGAATTTGAGCCTTTTTCTCTTCATAATGTTAAGATGTTGCTGGTAATAGAGAAAAGATTATTCTTGATAATGTTCTTTGAAGTGGTTTTTTTTTGTTCCTTTATTGTCAAATGCTGTGGTCAAATTTCCATTTTTAAGCCCTTATAAATGGGCTGATTATTTTAAAAATAAAATGAAAGGGTTAAAAGTATTTTATACTTTGAGTGAAGAGGCAAATAAAAAATAAGTTTCTTGTTCTGAGTTTTTTTTGTTAACAGGTGGATAATGGCTTCTGTTTAAGAATAAAAGCATGGTAGGCAATAAGGGGTAGATTTTGGGAGCTGAGCTCCCCTTAGGGCCTTTGAAAAAAATCTTCTTCTTAGTCCATAATATGTTGACTAAGTTTAGTTTATTTAAAATTCAGTGTAAATAACTCTGCCCCAAGTGCAATATTCAGCTTCAACCAAAGATTTAATAGTCTGGAGTTGAATAGTTTGGCAGAGATGCTGCTCTCCCACCAAAATACGCACCTTCATTTTCCGTGCCGCCTTCTCTCTCCCCTTCCTTATGCTCAGTGCATGTCACTTTTCTATTATCATTCCCCTCCCCAGTGACAGATCAGACATCTAGATGTCATGTTTGCTCCTGTCACTTCTCCCAACTCCCTTTCTCTTAAAAGTGCCTCATCCTCTCAGTAGAGAAGCCATGAACTTTGGAAGGTTGCAGGTTTGAGGCGCTACTCTAGTCTTTGAGGAGGTTGCTCCATTTTATGCCTTACTCTGGTTATCTATTTGTATCTCGCAATTAATTGGTTTGCCTAATTGAGACAGACATGATGATTATAAAGCAGATTTACTATCCCACTCATCCAGGTCAGTAACTTATGCAAAAGAGCATTTGGAGCCAAGGTCTTCAAACTTAGTCCAGTTTCTACACACATTTAATTAAACTATTTATCTCTATTGGGTAAAGTCCATCGGGGCCATTAACTAGAGCTGAGTGAATAACTCATAACAAATCATTCAGGGGATGAATTTCACCTCACTTCCTGTTCTTGGGATATCTGTGAACTGATCATGATAGCCTCAGATTTATTCATTATTTGAAATTATTCATTGAAACTTCTGGTGAATTTTGTTACTTTCTATTTGAAGTCTGAAACATAACCTGTGTTTTGGTTGTGATTAATAATATTGAATATTTTTGGATCTCTAATTATGGTTCCAGTAGAGATGCTCTTTTTCTTAAAGTCTTAAGAGCTTAAAACTCACTTTCTGTAAACAGTCATTCTAGTTAAAACTAGGTCTGATGTGGAAAGTGAACACACACAGAGGTCTGAATGTGTTTGAATTTTTTAAAACAAATATGTGTGGAAAATAGTTTCCCCTCTTCCATTGTTAACCGGAGTGTAAAATAAAAGATTATGGGGTATAGAGACAGTATATATGAACTTAATAGTTACATTATTATGGCCTCTAGTAATTCGGAATAGTTTTGGTTTGCATCTGAGGCTGAAAGATAAACATATTTAATCAAATTCTGTCTTCATTTATATCTAGGTAAGCTTAATGCAGGATTGGATTAGATTGATTGATTACATAGAAAATTACTTGATCAGGTAGACTTAATTGGATCTTGTGGGTGTAAGTAAATGCTCAACTTGGCCTATTATGTTTGAATTAAATCATTCAATTTTTTGCGTATATTTCTTCCACCGGGAACAATAATTTCTGATTTCTTCTCCTATTTAATCCATCATTTGATTACACCACTCAAGGGTGTAGGGCTGGCTACAGCATATAAATATTCCAGATCTTCTGTACAAACTTGGATTTGACAGGCCAGGTAGCTGAGGATGTTAGGCAGGCTCAAGGTTGAAATATATTGCTAAAATGTCCTTTTCCTTTAGAGAAGAGGGGTGGACTAAAAAGCCAATAAATTGCATGAATTAGTAAAATTTGTTTTGAGGAGATTAAAATATAGCTTTTAACTCTGTGTGTCCTTGGTGGTTTTGACTTTTTTTGTTTCACAAAATCAACATTTTTTTTTCCCCCGTGGAGAAAGAACTGATATTACTATATGTGAATTTCCAATTTAATGGCATCATTTGCTGCTTCCTCCTGATGTCCTTCAGGTATAGCTTCAAAATCATTTTTTTCCAACTCTGAAAACCTAAATATAAAATGATACAATGATTTTGCAACTTCTGAGCATAATTCCCTGGACATATCCCCTTCTGTGCAAGTTTCTGGACCAAAGAGACTGCCCAAAGAGAATCCATCCCAGGTTTCACACTGAGCCCAGGGCATGTTCCAACATGTCTTGAGGAATTGTAGTCAGTTATATATGGATACTTGTAAAATGTAGACACCATCAATAAATGTCACAACTATGTAGCTATCAAATAGCAATGTTTTGATTTATGGAGCTCCCAGTCATCTTTGACACAGCTGATGTTGTCCTTTTTGTTATTTTGGGTTCATTGTTTTAGTAGCACTTATACATGTAGCTGTTAATTGGGTAGGAGTTTTGCACTTAAATATTTAATATGCACTATGTTTGGATATTAGAAACAATTGTAGCTTCTTGATTTGGTACTACTCAGTAATGCCCAGTAAAATATACAGGAACATCTTTCATTCATCAATATTTAATATCCATTTAACAAGAGTAATAATGCAGTGCATTTTAAAGATGATTTGTACACTTCCTCATCATTTGGCCTTATGCCTTCCTGTTCTGTG
This sequence comes from Trachemys scripta elegans, assembly GCF_013100865.1. Lineage (NCBI taxonomy): Eukaryota > Metazoa > Chordata > Testudines > Emydidae > Trachemys > Trachemys scripta. The sequence goes on from NC_048304.1 coordinate 74,418,738, forward strand.
ACAATGGTACAGAAAATATTTCCTTCTAACACTGACCAAGGAACGTGATAAGGAAAGTTGCTATTCTGTCTTCCCTCCATAATTTTGCCTGGAACCTTGGTCAGCCTATTTCTTCCAGGCTCCTAACTATAGAATTAAAGAAATGAATATACATAACCTCACATGTCCTACCTTTCCTCTTTGGTTTCCTCCATCTTCTGTCATAATGCCCCTCCTTAAGGCATGCTATAATTGCTTAGAAAACTTGTCTTTTATATCTCACTCCTTAGACATTCTTTGTCCTTTCTCTCCTTTCCAGTTTCTGTCTGTAACAGTTGATCTGCTGGTTGAAAGTTGATAGGAACAAAGAAATAGAAACAAACTTATTTTTAGAGAGGTCCCAGAGAGCCCTTTATTCTCAGTGTATGCCACTGTATTTGCCACATAACACAGGATTGGAAAACAAATTCACAAAGAACCTTGTGGAATTTGTTATCCTCAGTGCAATAAAAGAGAGGTAATAAAGCTCATGTTTGAAGAAATCTTTAACCTCTTTCAAGTCTCAGATACTAGTCTTCTTCTAACAATCTGGGGGAATTTATTGGCTGGACAAAAACCTCAAGAGGACCATTGAGACTGAAGGAAAGGTCATTGTCTTGTTTTAAAAGGTTATTGGGAGTAATGCAGCAAAGGATGGTGCCCTCAAAAATATCTTTAGCAAAACCCAGGGACAGATGAGAACTGCATAGGGTAAAATGATCATTGACTTATTGATTCCCCCTCTCCCCCCGAAAGTATTAGAGAAATTATCATAGTGCCTTTTAAAACTTCTTTTCTATGCAATCCACACGTTTGAGCATCACTCTCATACTGCATGGGTGTGGACTGACAGCACTGAATTTTGGGCATTCAGCCCTTTTTCAGAATCAAGCCTAATACGTAAATGTTATTGAAAGGTCAACACAGTTATTACATCACTACAAGGGGAACTGGTAACAACCCTTATATTTAAGTTGCCTTACATTTTCCATTATAAAAGATTATTGTGACCTTTTCTTCAGAAACTTTAACACTTCCATTGTTTCAGCAGGCATTTGAAATTTAGGAGGGAGAAAGCCCTCAAGCTAAAGAACTGCCTTTTCCTTGTTCTATGAAATTCCATTCCAGTCCAATTTTGCTGAATTGTAGACTTAAAAGTTGCTGTTTCCCTTCTCTCACTTGTGTTCCTCACAAAAGTTTTAGCATCCTGGCAAAATAACAACTGACCATGAATGTTCTAAAGAGTCAGACCACACCACCAAGTGCAGCAGCAGCACTTGTTGCAGTGGGAACACCTGGGAGATGCAGAGCAGCTGTAGTGGCAGGGTGGGAGAGAGCCAGGCAAGGCTGCCCCTCCCAATCAGACCTCTTGACCTGATACATGGTCCCAGTGTCCCATTTCCCATACATCTGGGGACATGTTTATATGGCAGGAGGTTCTCAAATCCCATAGGAAGAAGAATGTGAGAGCTGGGTTCCTTCTGAATAATCCCAAGGCCCAGCACATGACATTAATGGCCAGTCGCCTCTTTGGGGGTAAGTCTTCTGTTCCTGTCAGCTGATGTAATTAGTCTTGGAGCTCAAAGGGTAAAGTTAGTGCTGAAGGCTTAAGGTTCAAACCCAGCTGATATTGCATGACTGGGCTGTGTTTGTTACAGTTCTTTTAAAAAAAAAGAAAAGAAAAGAAAAGGGGGGGGGAGAAATAGAATCTAACAGACATTGCATGCAAAAAGCCAAATAAAAAACCCAGTTAAGACATTCATTTAGATGGTAAAGTTCAGCATTTGAGCTGTGAAATGCCAGATTTATGGTTGCCTACACAACTTAATTCTACCCCTGTGTGTGTATGTATTGTTAGTCTTTAATTACATGATCATATACTACTGTTTCCACGCGACCCTGCCTCAACCAATGTAGAGGATGAATGCACAAAAGGGCAGAAGTAAGGTTGCATGTGAGATGTAAATCTTGCATTTCCTGACTTTTAAATACTCGACTTTGCTGCCAAAAGTCAATTTTCTTTTAACTTATTTTTCTTTGTATATAATAGTAGATAATAGTATTTAAAGTAACAGTTATTTCTTATCCTAATAGGGAAATATCACCGTATCGTTAATATTACAGCATATACTTTGCTGTTCGTAAAATGTCACTTTTAGAAGTGAAGAGTACATGCAGTGAAGTTAGCCATCATTACTTATATGCATTTGTGATTTAATTTAGCCATTTAATTTGAATTTAATAGCATAGTTATAACTTCTTAAATTATTAAGAGCATATTGATCAATTAACCATTGTATGTAAAGTAAATGTGTTAACTGCTAAATTTCATTAAATGTTTAATATTTAATTGGCATATAATTAACATATAGTAAGTAACAGCATGATTAAATCCAAAAGGATAATAGATCCAGTTAGTGAACTCCCACTCACTTTCTCCCCCCTCATTATTGCAGTCCCTTTACTAAAACTGGTTTGCAATAATAATAATTTGTATAAATACTGCCATTTTTTAAAATCTTGTATCATCTCTGTGTGCCAAGTTCCCACCTCTCTGAAGAGCTCTTTCTGAGCTATTGCTGTAAAACATTTGTGACACTTTGTAAAGTTCTTAGGTGCTATGTACAAATTATTGCCTACCCCCTATCATTAAGCATGCATATATTGTGGTTTCACAGTTTTTGTCTAAACAGTCAGTGAACTGAATGGGGTGCTCACAGGTTGGAGGAGGGTAGCATGAAGGTTAATTTGGTCATATTTTCTTAACATTTACCTATTTTCTCTTTACCTCTAACCTGTATGCAACATTTTACCTAGTTTACATTAGCTGTTATAGAATTACTTATGGGGAGCAGCATTTCTGATGACCTATTTGCTCACCTCTAAAATGTAGATTGGATAACTTTCTGTTCTCATTTAGTGCGTTTTCAGTGGTGTTTGGTTCCCCCCTTCATTTTGATCCTCTCTTATCACAGCTATACAGCTGCTACACTTCAGCATCCCTTGTCTACTGGGCTTTGTGGCCTCCTTTCTCCCTTTGCTATCCCTCCATCTCTAACTTCCATTTTCCATTACCCTCTCCATTTTACACCAATCCCTTCCTTCCTTTCCCTTAATTTTAATGTTAAGGGAAAGGAGATTAAAGTTAATGACTTTTTAGCTTTTCTGTCTTCCCTTTTCTTATCTTCTAAACCTGGCAGCAATATTAAAAGTACTGTTTAATAGATTAAAAGCTGGCTAACTGATAAGTCTCAATGTAATTGTAAACAGGGAATCATCATTGAGCAGGTGTGTTTCCAGTGCGGTCCCATAGGGATTGTTTCTTGGCCCTATGCTATTTAACATTTTTATCAATAACTTGGAAAAAAACATAAAATCATGACTGATAAAGTTTGCAGATGACACCCAAATTAGGGGAGTGATAAATAATGAAGAAGACATGTAACTGATTCAGAGCAATCTAGATCACTTCATTAATTGGGTGCAAGCAAACAATGTGTTTTTTATATGGTTAAATGTATACATTTAGGAACAAAGAATGTAGGCCATACTTACAGAATGGGGGACTCAATCCTGAGAAGCAGTGACTCTGAAAAAGAGTTGGGGGTTGTGGTGAATAATCAGCTGAAGTTGAGCTCTCAGCTTCCATAATTCTCACTCAGTACTGTATGTCTTATTAAGAGGCTAATTCTTAAATTCCATTATTCGTTTGGCTTGTAAAGGTTTAATATTAATTCTTTCCCAATTAATGTGACATCCCTAATCACCTTTCAGATAACTCGGGGCTGATATGATGTAGATTCCTACCTAAAAAGTAATAGAACTAGGGTTCGGTTCTACTTGTTTAATTTTCCAATTAAGATTGTAAATTTATAGATCTTATTTTGAAATTCCAATATAGACTATTCCTAAAGACAAATCAAATTTCATTCTTTACTAACAGGGAAAAGTTTTGCATTTTTTCTTTAGGGGAGGTTTAAAACAAAACAATCAGGCTTTGATTAGTTCAGGATAGAATTGACCTAACTTCTACCTCTTTCATTTTGGAGTTTGTCTAATCAGTGAGCAACTCTGATTTATAGGAGTTGAGTTTCTAGGTATTCCTCGGAAGTTGAGGTTTTCATATGCTACACTGTCATCTCTGGCAGAATTAATACTAGTGTGGAATCTGCTTTTGACTTTTCTTTGGTGAGGAAGACAGGGCTTCAATATGTTTCATTACAGGTTTATACAGTAACAGAAGAAGCCTGACAACACTTATTAAGTTGCAAACCAATAAAAGGCCTATGGCATAATGAAATAACTGATGAAATCTTTTGTGTGTGGTTAATACAAGCAAAAACAGATCAGAACTTAAGACTCCATAAGCCTCCTGACACGTAAATGAACATCTCAAATCACATTTAAAAAAGAAAAACCTAAAGATTTACTAACTTTTCTTTGTGAAATATAAATGTATACAAACCATTGTAAACCAATTACTAGGGTTGAAAGGAACAACAGCCAGTTCCCAGTTCTTCAGTAGGAGGCAGAAGGGGTGATTTATACAGATTAATTCCTCGCCCCCCTCCAGTTCTTACATTTTGAAGTGAGCAAGTAAAGCTTTTTCGTGTGTAACCCACAGAACTGTCACTCAAACCTTCACCAAACCTCTTCAGTTGTCTCTTTAGATAGTGGTGTTGTAACTGATTGTTCAGAGAGGGGGAGTGGTGGCAAAAGATTGCTTCATAGGCCTGTTTTACAGTTTGGATGGTAGGGGGATGGTGAGAGAATTGTGGCACAGAGAATTAAATAAACTTGTTGTCTGACCTGGGGCAAGTTTGTGGAAAAAGCTGGGAATAGAACCCAAACTTACCATCCCATATATTAGCCACATAACCACTCATCCCTTATTTCTCCATCCTCTTTCTCTGTCTGTCCCAATCTCTCTCCCCTGTCTTTTCTGTGTGTGTGTGTGTGTGTGTGATATCCTCTTTTATTCCTAGAGCAGTCATGGCCTAGTATCTAGGCACCAAATATGATATACACATAGGAAGAGCTGGTTGAAAAACACAATTCCTGTCCTGTGGGAAATTTAGAGATTTCAAAATTTCGAGCCAATCAGGACAAGAAATTGGAATCTTGGAATTTTTTGAGAAACAAAATATTCTAAAAATTTGTTTCAAATTGTATCAAAAGTCTAACTACTACAAGGTTGAAGTGTTTCATTTTGACTTTATCATTTCAAAGGATACATTATATATATATATATAATTATATAATATAATATAGTTGGAATGATGGTCAAAACAAAATATTTCAACCTTATAAAAATGAAACTTTTCAATATTTACCCATAAAGTTTTTGGGGAAAATCAGAAGGTTGTGCTAAGTGTTTCAATTTCATTGTCAGCATTTTCCAAGAGAAAAACATTAAAAGTTTTTGATGAGCTCCACCTATAAGCAAGCACTCTTGTTACCATTAATTTCAGTATGGGTACGTTTGCCTAACAAACTATAAAAGTATGGCCAAAGTGTAAATAGGAGAGACAGTATCCAACTATATCTGAGGGTCTAACTGCTTTGGGCAGAGCTACATGCCACTATTATAGGGGATTGATTCCCTTTGTTCATTTGTAATTACTGATGTTATGGCAAGTTGCCTCATAATGATGTAATCTCATAATGCCCTCTCCGCCATCTTTCTCTTTTCTTCTCGAGTCAAGCAGATTTTTTCCTTGTCACTTTTTGATTTTTTTTTCTTGATCATTTGAGGAAATATCTTTCTCCCACTTATTCCTATGTCAGACATTAGTGTAGAAATTGCATCTCTGGCTCAATCTCTCCTCTGGCACACTGAACAATTGCCCCTGGGTTCGTACTGTATTTTGCCAAATAGGAGGCACAATCTGTTTTGCTTAGCCTCACAGTCTCATGAGGCTAGTGATACCATTAAGTTTTATATTTCACATAGTTTGTGTGGTTTTATTTTTAAAGTGAAATTTGCCCTGCAGAAGATTAAACTCTTTGTTAACACAGTATCTGCTTTGTCTTCATAATTTTTTTCCTGTTGTGCACTTCACTAATCATCAGAATCCTTTTTGTGTGTGTCGAACAATAAAAGATTTATAATTTCAATTTTGATCTGTGACAGTAGCGGGAAAAATCTCAGACTTCAGTTGTCTATTCCATTCCTGTGGGGGGTGGAAGATCTTTTCTGAATCGTCGGTTTATTTATTTAATGAATAATCTGTGAACCGGAGCAAAATAAAATGAAAGTTTATTCCCACCAGGACTAACACGAAAGTTTGGGCTCATATATATACTACAGCAATCTGTGAAGCTGAATTTTCATTGTGCTCCTCCTGTATTTTACCACTCCAGCATACCCACGCTGGCTTTCCATTGAGATGATCCCTGACACATACCTTCCTTTCGACACTGGAAGTGTTTTTCATTTGAAAAAACATAATTGTTTTTATCGACACTGCTGGGAAGCTAGAATAGTTGGGGATTATTCCTGACTTTTACGTGGTCCACTGTAGTTTGTTTTGTAGCAACTAATCTCAACTAAATGAGGAGACAGTGCGGGAAGAAGCTATTGAGGCACTTCCAGCGCAAATGCCAGAGGATGGGCACTTTTTCATTTTCAAAAAAATGAGGCTTGCAACCACCTGTCGATATGCTAAGGAGTACTCTACTTGGCAATGTTTTCCTCTGGGGATTTAGAAGCAGAATACAAATTTACAGCAGGGAGTGAATGTCATTGAAAGGGAATGATTAGTAGTTATTATGGTAGTTAATCCTTCAAGGAAAGGCAACATGCTGCCCACCTGGGTCTAATTTCCCCTCTGTGCACACATACAACTCCTATTCATGTTAATGATAATTATGTACGAGTGTCAAAGAAAGAATGGATCCCATATGTAACGGGTCAGGAAGGGCATCTTTAGTCACAGGCATGTGAGGGCGAGTAGCTAAGTGAGACCATCTCTCTTCTGTACTGAAGATGGTGTATTACTGCTAAATTGAAAAACATCTTTTAAAATACATAAAGTAGTTTTATTACAGCTCTGACATCTGCTTTAAAAAAGGCCTAGACTTATGGAATGGGACCAGATGCTTCCAGGATCCTTTTCCTTTCCAACAGTCCCCATTGCTACATGTTGCGTTGTTACGACAGTATAGATCATCTCACTTGTGGGTGATACTGTTGTCTGCTAGTCTTACGCTCAAGGCAAGTGCTGGCAAACTGATCAGCTCTGTATAGTGTCTTTGGAACAACTGTGTGCGACTGTGACAAAGCCCTATTGCACTGATGTCTAAAAACTGTCCAGTGAGTGGATACAGGCAAGACTAAATCCCCTCACTCTGAATTCAGTGAAGCCAGCTGCAGAGTGTTCCTTAGGCACTGAGCAGGGCTCCAGTGATCTTTTTCCAGTGCCACTTGTAGGGCATTTTGTAAGCACAGGAATTCCCCCATGCCCTCTCCCCCCAAAAAAGGGGGGGGGGTTTGAGACTGAGCAACACCAGTCTGTTCTTGTCAGCCAGCTTGTGGGTTTCGCATGACCCTTGCACAGCCAGGCGGATAAAACTGAAGTACGATTCCTTTAGGTCTTTTACAGTCTTGGGGTAGGATTTTTGGGCTACACCTGCTGGCAGCCCCCAATAACCAGGTTGTGTCACTGTTGATCTCTGGGAGCTTAGCAGCAGCTCCTGTGGGCAGCGAGCGGGTGAAGGAAGTGAGTTTTTAAAGTAGTGGCAACTGGTGCAAGAGCTTGTTTGCTAGTTATTGATTACACAGAAGGTTCAATCAGTGCTGCTGTGTAACAGCTCAGTATGCCTGCGTCTTTTTACAAAGTCAGGACAGACATGTGTCCACATGCTCAAAAGGAGCTCGTCTCATTGGGGATGACTCGGTGGTTGGGTGCAGGGCCAGCTCCAGGCACCAGCTTACCAAGCAGGTGCTTGGGGCGGCCACTCCGGAGGGGGGCGGCACGTCCAGCTCTTCGGCGGCAATTCGGCGGACGGTCCCTCACTCCTGCTCGGAGCGAAGGACCTCCCGCTGAATTGCTGCCGCAGATCGCGATCGTGGCTTTTTTTTCTTTCTTTCTTTCTTTTTTTTTTTTTTTTTTTGGCTGCTTGGGGCTAGCCAAAAACCTGGAGCCAGCCCTGGTTGAGTGCACAGCCACCTGAGGCCTTGACTCTTTCTTTTTCCAGAAGTGCTCAGCATCTGCAGCTCCAATTGACTTCATTTGGGATTGTGTGAATCCAACACCTCTGAAACTCCAATCCTAGGTACCTAAAGTTGGGCACCCAAAACATGAGAGGGGAGAGGAGCAGAAGTTCCAGTAAATGCTGTGCTTTCCTAATGTTAAATGACACTTATACTGGGCGACGAAGGTGGCTTCTGCTCAGTTCTATCCTATGTTGAGTGTGGAGCAGTTATCACAGCTCTGAAGAGAATGCTTGACTTTAGCCATCAGACACCTTGAAAGTAAAGCAATATTGCAGAAGCTGCTCTTCCCTCTTTCTCAGTCATTTCTGCTTCAGACAGCCTAGGTCAAGGGTTGGCAACCTTTCAGAAGTGGTATGCGGAGTCTTCATTTATTCACTCTAATTTAAGGTTTCGCGTGCCAGTAATATATTTTAACGTTTTTAGAAGGTCTCTTTCTATAAATCTATAATATATAACTAAACTATTGTTGTATGTAAAGTAAATAAGGTTTTAAAAATGTTTAAGAAGCTTAATTTAAAATTAAATTAAAATGCAGAACCCCCCAGACCAGTGGCCAGGACCCAGGCAGTGTGAGTGCCACTGAAAATCAGCTTGCATGCCACCTTTGGCACGTGTGCCACCGGTTGCCTATCCCTGGCCTAGGTTATAAGGGAAGAAGAAACATTGCCAGTCAAATGATTAGTTTAACCACACTTAGGGGCATGTTGTAAACAAAATGGGAGTCCTGTAAGCAGAGTGAGTGTAGGATAGGCTCCATTCACTTTTCTTTATCTGTGTAATCACTGCTGTTCTAGGGCAGTTTTCAGTCTCAAACTGAGACAATGAAAAAGTGGTGTAACAAATAAGCATACCGTGTATCTTCTCTGTTAACATGAGAAAAGCTACTCTTTGTTATGACATAAAAAGCTTCACTTGAACTGATTAATTTTTGATGCATTATACTTTAAATAGCACACGAAGTAGCAATGTGTGGATGAGACAAGTTGGTGACAAGGAAATTAGCTCTTTGGTTCATGAGTTGTGGGCATGTTTATGTATCAGATTATGGAGAGAGGTCGCTGATAATAGAACAGAATTTGTTTTTTATAGAGCTGTGCTAGGTCTCATCTTTCATAATTGGGAAATCTCCACTTCACAAAATAATGAGGTTAGTCACTAGTTATGTAACAAATGTTCAGGCAAATGTAACTGGCATTGTGCGCTTGGCAACATCTCAGTTCTTACACTATACTCACGAGTCCCCTTTCTGTTTTTGTCATCTGCAGCACTGTCACTTGCATCGTTATCCTGTTACATCTCACAAACTAAGTCAGTGATTCTCAAACTTTTGTACTGGTGACCCCTTTCACATAGAAGCCTCTGAGTGTGACCCCCCTTATAAATTAAAAACTCTTTTTAATATCCTTAACACCATTATAAATGCTGGAGGCGAAGCGGGGTTTGGGGTGGAGGCTGACAGCTCACAACCCCCCATGTAATAACCTCGTGACCCCCTGAGGGGTCCCGATCCCCAGTTTGAGAACTCCTGAACTAAGTTGAATTGGGATGGGGTACTTGGTCCTTCTAACCTTGAACGTTTTTATTAATGCTGAAGAAGGAAACTGTGCACTCAGCCTTGAGACAGTGTAACACAAGGTGAAGTCCTTATTATGTTAATCCCAGGCAAGCTAATCTTTAGGGCCATTGACCATAGTTAAACAGTCCAAAAGTTCTGTACACTAAATAGATAGACATCATGGAAATAAATACAACATACAAATTTACGGGTCCTCTGTTTTGGTGCCAGATCTTTTAGAAAAACAGTCTGCCAAATTCTGCGCTCCATTACACCCATACAACCCCACTAATTTCAATGGAGTGACATGAATGTAACTGAAGGAAGAATTGAGCCTTGTGTGTGTGGGGAGAGGACCATGACAACTTGGCTATTTCCCCATCTTCCAGTTGTCATTATAAGGACAAAGTAAATGCTGTTGAAAGTGCTGGAGCCCACAAAGCATTAATTGTTATAATGGTTTGAATGCTGAAATAGAGACATTTACCCAAGTTGCTTATTGCAGTTGTTGTGCTGTGAACATATGGTTCTATCACAAACACCTTTTCAAATGACTACGTGCACTAAAACGAAAATGTTAAGTGGCTGAACGGGTACATTGCTATTTCTGATCTCTTTGGGGCTTCTCCTAGCTGGAGTGAGATAACGATGACCTAAGAGAAGAACTGTTGAAAGGCCTGAATGGCAGGTTGACAGGGAGTGGCTTGTGAAGAAGGCAGGAATTTGGTTGCCACTCTGTATGTTAAATGAGAAGTGTGGGTTAATTTAAAGGGTATTTTGTGGCCCTGTAATGAGATTGGTTAGCTGCTCTGTTCTGCAGTCGCATGATGAGCTGGAACAGACATTGTGAAGTCACGATGTGTTGCATTTTAACATGCAGAAGACAGTGGCACACTGAGAAATCCATTCATTGTTTGGGTTTCCAAAAGCCACTGAGTGAGATGCTTGATGCAGTATTTCCTGAAAGACATGCCAGGTGGAGGGAACAGAAATAAGGCTAACAGACAGTTTGACCTACCCCTCCAAAGTTACTGTCCTGAAACTGGAAAGATCAAAGTATAACATAAGTATGGTGGCAGAGTGGTGAGTATTGCCAATCCTAAGCTAATCGCATCAGTCAGTCCTCAAAAAATCATGACATTTGGCTTAAAACTCTTGAAATTTTTAAAAACAATAAATTCTGAGTTATTTCTATTTCTCTTCTGGCTTTTGAGCGTTTGGGGTACATGTGGTTCAGGATTTCAAACTTTTCTCCACAATCATGGGAGCTAAAAATTTTAATATTTTTAAAATGAAAGCTGAGATTCTTACCTAATAACCTGCCTCAAGGATCTATGGCTTTAAGAAACATACCAGATATTTTGTGACTTGCAATAAAACCACAAGTGTTGCAACAGAGTCACTGTCTCTCTTGGGAGATCCTTTCCCCTGATGTCCAGGGGTAAAATTATTACATACTAGTGTTTTTTTCTATTGAATTTTATTTAGTATGACAATCAAGCCATCAATTTCTGAAAGCCATAAGGGCATTGTACAGTACCCAAATATGCAGGTATCTGGTGTCTCATTTATTATTGTTGATTTAGTGACCAAAATGTCCCAGGCACTCTAGAATACATTTTTACCACATCCTTTTCAATATTTTAATGTGTTGAGTTGATAGAATATCCATGTACTTTGGTTATTTAAAGCCCAGAGGGCTACCTATAGAGCTAAAAAGATTTTGAAAAGAATTATTACTTTTAAGGTCCTGAATTTATTATGTAATGATATTGATTGAAGAGCAAGAAAACATATATTGGCCAAATCTCAGACTTTACTCTCTGTTCTTATGCTCTGTTGGCTCCTCTCCTCTGCCACCACTCCCTCATTAGAAAAACATTCTGCTAGCAGCACCCATGTGTGTTTTCCAAAGTAGACAGACTAAGTAATCATGAAATGATTGAGAGGAAGCCTGCTGAAACAAACTTGCATATATTTCACAGCCTGTGGAATCTCACTCCTACCAAGAATGCACATGAACTTCTCAGTGCTGTCTGGGATCTGGTTTCTGTTTTGCAAAGTGCCTCCTGAGAGTGCTGAATACCCTCAACTCCTATGAACTTCAATAGGAGTAGGACTGACTTGAGTAGAAGTTGTGTTCAGCACCTTGCAGATCAGGCATTGGAATATATTCACACCATCTTAGAAATTTATCTGTTTTTTAAACAGGCATGGTCAAAGTTAGCAGGCCCTAAAAGTTTTCTCCCCCAGCCATCCCTTTCACTGTCCTTCCATATCTATGTGGCCCCCCTCAGCATGATTAAAGGGTGTTAAGTGCTATAAGATGACAGATTTTCCCCAGTATCAGAGAGTCTCTAATATGGGTTTGGGCAGAAGCAGTCTTTCAACTCCCTCTCCCCTCCACCCAGTGGGTTTCCTTGTGGTTATAAGTTCATAACAGTGTCTGCTGAGACGAAGCACTCAACCTTATAAGGCTTCAGTAGGCCAATTCTTCTAACCCTATCCTAAGGACAATTAACGATACTCTCTAATACATAATTGCATTTTAATACAATGTACCCCAAAGGCATTTCCCTAATTCAATAAGGTTTAATTTATTTCAGTAACATTTATCTTAACTCCAGAACAAACATTATGGATATTACAGGATATTGTCAGTCTATCCCAACATCAAGCCGCCCTCCCAGTGCCATTTTCACACAATCAACTTGTCATGAAAAGTCTTTATTTTTCCACCTGTGAAAATTGTTTTTAGTTGAAACACTGAGCAAAAGTGAACAAAGCTCAGTGGGTTGTTTTTGGGAGAAGAAAGGGAGGAACGTATAATCTCTCTCTCTTTCCTCCCCTCCCCCAAACAATTGGTGTATGTGTGGGGTAGGGGAATTGCATCTCCTAGTTCCAGCTAAATATTGGATTGCCATCTGTAAAACCACAGATATATCTAGAAGTAAATTTCCTGAAATCCAAGGAGTTCTGTTTTTATATTATTTAAACACGGTGCCATAATAAACATATTTTCATATCACCAAAAAAATCTGCATTTATATGCAGATACCCTAACAAAACAACAATGCAAGAGTGTACACATACTTGATGCAAAAGTTTAGCATGACATAAATCAACCCTCTCTCAGTGTTGTTGCTTTTGGTTATTCCATTTCCTACCACCTTTTCTGCAATTCCTGTCTTCTCAAGTACCATTAAACCTCCCTCAAATCCCTCCTTGGGGGTCTAGAAGCGGGGCTTCTTTTGCCTAGCCCTCCAACGCTAATCGCCTTTATGACACTGTTCCTAGTTTGGTGTGTTGCTCTTTACAATGTGCAGTGTATCTTTCTGTGTTAGAGTACAATTTTCTCTGCTCAGGGACCGTGTTATCTTGTGTCTGAAGTGCCATGTGTATTAATGTACTCTACAAATAATAACACTACAGAAGCCTATCTTCACTGTCTCTTTCCCCCTGCCTCTAAGTGATGTGTTAAAATGAATATTTGCCCATATCCTATAAAGCTGAACTAAGGAAATCATAAGAATTTCCACATTCTCTGCTTACTGGCCATCTGTAAAATATATTTTTGTGTTAGGTCAAAGTGATACAAGTGCTGCAGAACTAATTCATTAGGAAATCATTTCAATATGCATACAGGTGCAGTCATTTAAATGTCACTGACTTCATTCAATATCACCCTGTGATATTACAGAGGCTGCCAACTCAACAAAATCACTTTGTTACTTATTGAATTTACATTTACAGCAGTCACTTGGGGTTGCTTTGACGTAACCCTTTGAAGATAAGGATTTTTTTTCTCCTTACTGAGATTAAAACATTAAAAAAAAAGTGTTTAGAGCTTTCTGAAATAGTAGGTATTTATTAAAACTTCAATTTTATATCTGCGGAACACTAAAAAGGGGAGAGTGCTTCCCTGAAAGCAGCAATATTTATATAGAAATCATTTCTTGCTAGCTTGTCTTATTTTAATAGGTGAACTTAAACTTAGAAGCTTCTTTGTAATTGCTCACCAAATCTAAATTTGCCTGAAAGTCTTGAAAGCTGTATGTTGGTGGAAGAATATCATTGCAGTGTATGTGAGAACAGAAGTGACACATCTGCTTCATGTAAATCTAAAACACAAGTAAGAAAACAGAATCTCGTGGATTCTATTTTATATTGGTATGACTATTTATCTCTAATCATTATCACCTTTAAGGTATTTAATCATATATGCTATGAAATCATTTTTAGCTTGTTAGAAATGCTGTATTGAGTTGCTAGTATTTTTTACTGTTTTGTGTGTGTGTGTGTGCGCGCGCGAGAGAGAGAGACTAGTTACAGTACTGTGCAGTTTTATAGAAGTGTTTTTAAACTTGATTTTCAAATCTGTTAGCTGTAATCCAGGCTTTTAACTGAAGTTTGCAGAGTTCAAAACATGGACTGCTACACAGGGGGCCTAATAACTTTGTCTACATTAAGTGGTGGGAACAACTGTACAGAGGTGGCTACTGTGATGGATTGCTTTTTATGGCAACATTCTCAGCTTTGGGTATAGATTTTTGCAGATTTAAATAGCTTTGTGAATTTACAGCTAGGTTGTTTTATTAACTTTGTAACGATACTGTTCCTCAGAGTGCTTTTTCCAGTCTGTAGCCACTGTTCTTTCTCCAAACACTTTAAGAATAATTGTACATGTATAATCAGGAAAAAAAATTATTTCCCTGCTTAATTTATGGACAAATTCTGTGATCCTTAATTAATCAGAACTTCTATTACCTTCCATGAGAATTTTACTCATCTAAGGACCAGGGAATTACACCTCTACCCCGATATAATACCGTCCTCGGGAGCTAAAAAAATCTTATCGTGTTATAGGTGAAACCGCATTATATCAAACTTGCTTTGATCCACCAGAGTGCACAGCCCGGCCCCTCCGGAGCACTGCTTTACTGCATTATATCCGAATTTGTTATTGTATCGGGTTGTGTTATATTGGGGTAGAGGTGTAGTTTGTTATTCAAGGCCAATTTCTGCCACCTTTTACTCTCACTGAATAGTATCATACTTTGTGACTAGTTCTATGTGATCAATGGGGCTACATCTGTGCTTAAAACTAAACATGTTTTTCTCAATCAGGACTAGAGTGCTCAGCACCTTGCAGGATTGTAGTCTAAAAGAATTTCAGACCATCTTAAATTGAAATAGCATTTCATTTTTATTATACTATGTGGGAAATCACATGTAAATATCTGCACATTGCGAGGCAAATGTATTGATTCTTATAATTGATCTAATTTTTATTTAAATCTGTTAATTAAGATGCGTGAAAGACCTTTTAGTAATAGCTATTGACAAAGAACAGGTAAGGATGTACTTGGAAAATGGGAACATTCACAAAACAGGTTGATATGCATCCTAGTATATTAAGAGATTTAGCAAAGGAACTTACTATTGTTTTAAACATTATGAAAAATTGGTAGGTACCAGGGAAATAGAAACATACAAATGTCATACAGACTCTCAGAAAAGGAAACGTGTGATCTGAGCACTCTTCGTTGTCATAAAGTCACTTTGGAGCATACTGGAACCGTGGTCAATAAGCATCATGGGTTTATAAAGAATAAATCTTGCTTGACAAATGCCATTTATTGCAGAATTAGCTGATGAAAAGAATACTGAAGGTGGTATGCCTATTTTGTTCTGAATAAATTTGGCAGTTTCTCATGCAATTTTATTTTAAGGCTCTGATTCAGGAAAACCACTGAAATGTGTGTTTTTAACTTTAAGCACCTGCTCTGTCCCTGTTCAGCAAAGCACATGCTCAAAGTTAACCAAGTGTGTAAGTGCTTCCCTGAATAGGGAGGATTTCCAGAATCAGGGCCTAAATTAGTTCAAATTCAGTTGCCTATGAATGTCAGGATTGTCACACTCTCTGGAATGGCTCACGACTGTGAGTCCCTACCTCAGGACAGTCAGTCAGAAAACAGGGCAGACATCCCAAACTGGCAGTGTTTTCTATAATTAGATTTCACCAAGCCAGTAACAAATGCAAACTCCTGGATTACTATTCCAGTCTTACTATGGAGTCACAGACAGTCCCCTTAGACTCTTCAGTCTATCTTGCTACCCAGACAAACTGGAGTTGGTGATAAAAGGTCACGTACACCAAAAATCACACCACATTCAGGTTGTTCCCAGTGCCAAGAGACCAGTCCCTTACCTGGTATCCTAGATCTTACACCAAAGACAATGCTGGTAGCATATTCTATAGCAAACTAATCAAAGATTTACTAGCTAAGAAAAGGAAATGAGTTATTGAGGGGTTAAAGCAGGTAAAATATATGTACGGGTGAATTACATTCTATAATTCCAAATGGTAGTGGAGATGTAATAATCTACCAGTTTCCCAAAAGTCTCCTAGGGCTAACTAGAATAACTGTGGGGATCTCCATCTTCTCATTCAGTTATTCTACCCTGTTAGGATCCAAACAGACCAGAGATGAAGGATCTTTTCTTGAATTCATACTTATAGCTTCTTCTCACAGAAAACAAGCTGACAGGGTCACTACTCACGTTGGCGCTTCCTTTGACGGAGAGTGAGGAATGTATTTAGAGTGTTTGACCTCCAGTCATCACATGCAATGACCACTTGCTTTAAAATTAGTACTTTTCTATTTTAATGTTCTTCATTTGCATTCTATAAGGCTTCTCTCTCATTTGATGGGTTATTTAGTTATAATGGTCTACACATGTAAATGTTTGCCACTATATTATAAAGGGATTCAGATAAGTGAAAACAATCCAGGTAACATCCCATTAGTTTTCATAAAGGTTAAACACCAAATACACTCTTTTATGCACTTAACAATCACATGTGTAGCAGTATAGATCAAAGTGAATGGGGCTGAGGGTTTGGCACCTGGTCTGCCAGTGTCACAATGATAACTGATGGAAGGAGAGTAAAAAGGAATGCTAAAGAGCAAAGTATTGACCCAGGGAGACTTTTGAGGGGGTAATGATCGGTTTTGTGATAGTTTGTGTTGTAAGCATCTTAAATATATACAAGCGGGTTGAAAAATGTTAATGAAATTCAATAATGAAACTAAGAGGAGAGGTATTGCAAACAAAGAGAAGTAACACAAGTGCACCAAGAGAGATTTGAAATATAGGCAGAAAATAGCAAACTAAAGTTCAACTTGGAAAAAGTACAAATTAATAAATCAAGTGAAAAATAATGCGAACACAGTAATTCACTAAGAAGGAGAAACCGGAAAAGCAGTAGTGCAGAAAGAAACCTATGGATCGTAGGGAATGGCAACTTGAACAACAGCTTGAAATGCGATGTGACAACAAAAATGTCAGGGCAATTTGGGGCTGTGCTCTCAGTAGCATTGTACCACTGATCAGAAAAGTACTGTAATAATCTCTCTTTCTGAGGTCTGATCTAGAGCCTATTGAAGTCTGGGAGTCTGAACCTATGGTCACTGGATGTCTAGGTATTTCAAACCTGACGCTTAGATGTGTAAGCCATACCCATCAAACTGTTTTGCCCATTGCTAGAAACAAGTTATTTAAACTAAAAAAAAAAAAGACAGAACTGTAAGAGAAATTATCATAATTTCTTTTCCTAACTTATATTGTGTGAATACATGAGCATGACTAAGACTGAGGTTGTGGGCCAATATGAGATGCCACAGGGAAATTGGACAAAGAGATTAATGGAATGAGACTAAACCAGATTGACCAGTTCAAGTATCATGAGTGGCTAGGTTATGGAAGACTGTCAAATTTGAAAGTGAGATAATGAGAAGGTGAGATACTGTCAAGTTTGAAGGTGAGATTGGGGTGGGGTGGGATGCTGAAAGAGTGTGAAATAACATCTTGGGGGTTGTATATGACAAGGTATGCCACTGAGACAATACAGTTGGGCTTTTAGAACCGCATTGTGCCCCACAATGCTGTATAGTGCAGAAACATGGGAGACAGAGATGAGAGATTCAGTGCCTACAGGTGTTTGGGACGAGATGTCTTCATGTTATAAGAGGAGTTACATGAAGAGCCAGACTTCAAAATAAGGCTATTAGGATAAAAGTTGGTCTGATGTGGCTGACAAAATCCAGGAAGTATGGCTTCTCTGGTGTGGATGCATGCAGATGAATGAAGGGGATTTGGTGAAGAGAGCATGGCAAGAGAAGGTGGTAGGAAAGAGACTCCAAGGAAAACTGAGGAAGTGATGGATGGAAAGAAGGTAGAACTTAGAGTTGTTTCAGATAGATGAAGATGGCAGTCACCTGACCCCAGTTGATGGAGAAGAGGAAGAAGAAAAGTACTGTGTAATACATATGCAGCATAGCTAAATAAGAAATATAAATACACTTGCTTAAAACTTTACCTTCGCTGGAATGTTACAATCAGCTTTTCTGTTTTCTGTATGCTCTCTCTTTTGCTCCATTTGCAGCCCAACCCTGAGTATTTTTCTCTTGCCTCTCAATAGTGAAGCTGTGATCTTCCTGGCTGTAATTTATGTGATCTACTGTAGTCAGGGATTTGCTTAAAAATAAACAGCTTCCCTCGCTGCATTGTCTTCCCTAAAACTATGCAAATACAACCCCCTTGCCTACTTCTCAGATACAGAGCGTCTATTCTTTCTCCTTGCTGCATCAGTTAGTTCTGTTTACGGCTTAAGGGAATTACACTTGTATAGTGAGAGAAGATCAAATCTTGTAGTTCTCAAACATGATTTTTTTTTTAAATCTCTGGTTTGACCATTAGAGTGCCAGGCTAGTAGTAGAAACTTGCAAAATTTTTCACTTTTGCATGCAAAAACTGGGATTTTTCACAAGTTTCACCAGAAATTTAGTATAATTATTAATGGTATTACACTAGTGCCTAGAAGCCCCAACTGAGATTTGGGCCTCGTACTCAGTGCTGTACATACATGTAGTAACAGACTATTTCTGATTAGAATCTAAATAGACAAGAAAGGCAAAGGATATGCAAGAGGAATTGTTATCCCCATTTTACAGATGCGGAGCTGAGGTGCAGAGAGACTTGCTCAGTGTCACACAGGAGTTTGTGGTAGAGCTGGGAAATGAACCTAGATCTCCTGACACTCCAAACTAACCTCCCTCTTGGCCAATGCCTTCAACCACGAGACCACTCCTTCACTCTAATTTGGCCTATTCTGAAATTTCACTAGTGGAAATCATGTATCAGATTGGCCGTGTTCTGCTTGTATATGTATGCATGCTTTTCTCTCCCTCCCAACCCCTTAGAAGGAAACATCCTGCTCCACTTCTGTAGTTGTGGAAGGCTGTAATTTTGCTATACGTGTGAAGAATGTGGGAAGCCTACATGACAAGACTATATGATGCAATGGCAGTTTCAGAGTGGTTTTGAGGTGGTGGCTTCATTAGACAAGTCCCTCACATGTAACTGGAAGGATGAGCATGTCATAAGTCCACAATCTGAAGTAGCAGCTAAGGAATAGTTCCATGGTGTCTCTGTAGCCAGTAGGTGGGGAGGAATCTTGCGTTCTCAGCCTTTCACTCCCCACCCCTCCCAAGAATTCTCCAGTACTTAACCTGACTATTTGGTTTCCACATTGGGGATAGGATTTGTGCCTTACTGAATAATTCCTTACTTTTGTCACTGGGGGGCTCTGTGTGTAGATTGAGGTAGTGTGTAACCTAGGGGTTGCAGCAGAAAATGATAGCATTTCTTCTAGGAACACAGTGTTATTTTTCAGATATTTGGATAGGCAAAATTTTGCCCATGTCTTGCAATGATATTCCCGTTGTGTGGGAAAACGTACTCTTGATTTTCATGGGAAAACAGTAGAATAGATATAAATAAAATATTTTAGACAAAAGCCTAGCATTTTGCTCTTACATGAAACTGTCAGAGGTTTTTTTGCCTGCACTCCCCCTGCCCCCTCAGACAGTGTGAATTCTTATTCTCTTATTCACACAACTAAGTACCAGATGGGTTCTGTTACTACTTAACAGATCTTTAAAAATGAAAACAACTGAGATGAAATTTAGTAGAGGTTGTATTGACTTGCTAAATTGACTTGTGATAAGCAACTCTCCTGATGTTTTTAAGAAATCTAGGAACTTGGCTAGGTGAAGATTTGACTGAAAAGAGAACCATTTCATCTTTCTGCACAAAATGAACTGTTAGCTGAACCGTGTTTAGTTCCAACATTAAAAGCATCCTCTTTTAATCCTCTGAACAATTTAAAAGCTCTAAAACCTCCCCAACAGATGCATCAGAAAAGCTACAGACAATATTTATATACCAAAAATATACACATATCCAGAGCATGGAATAATCTGCTTGTATCTTTGCGGAAAGATTTGGTTGCAAATTGGACTGGAAAGATTACAGTCATTTTTGATTTTTGTCACATTAGGACAAAACATACAGTGCAGGAAAGGGAAGGCATTTTTCTTTCCTGTCAAGTGAACAACAAACCTTTTGAAGAGTTAATTTCATCAGTATAGGAGCTTAATCAGAATCAAATAGCCCCAGAGCTTCAGCTCATTTGGTGAGATTCATTCCAGTCAAAAGTCAAGCATTATTGGTTTGTGGGAATGATACTGAGACAGGGACTGAGCGACTCCTGTGGGAGCTGTGGGTGTTTAGTCTCTCTCAAGATCAGGGTTTATGTGACTTATGCCACATCTTTTATTAAAATACACTTATCTGGGTTTTATTTCTGCCTTAAACTTGTATTGATTTTCAGATGTTCCAATTTTTAAGTGCATTCACAGGATTTCCCAAGTTTATAAACTACAGGCACTGTAGTTTGGGGTATATTTTTCTTGCATTACAAATGGCAAAAGGCTTGTAATTTAGGCTGTGTCTATGCTACAGTGACTATACCGGCACAGCTATGTTGGCACAGCTATGTTGGCATAACCTTTAGTGTAGACCCACCCTATGCAGAAGGAAGGTGGTTTTTTCCCCCCATTGGTGTAGGACCACCACCTCAAACCAAGTTAGTTATGTTGATGGAATTATTCTTTCATTGACATAGCTGCATCCATACTGGGGGCTAGATTGGCATAGCTATGTCAGTCAGGGATTTGTTTTGTTTTTCATGCCCTTGACTGATGTAGCTATGTTGACTTAACTTTTAAGAGTAGCACAAACTTTTTTAATAGAGAGGCATGTTTCAGAAATCGTAAAACCTCTGTTTTTTCTGATCTCCCTCAACAGGGATAGATTAATTTGATCTGAATGTGGGTCTAAGCATTAGGCAATAGCACACAAAGGACCATCTATCCCTCAAAAGTATAAGAGAAAAGGAATGTACAGATGTTTATTATTAAGGGCTTGATCTTTTGCACTATTGAAGTCAGTGGAAGTTTTGCCAATGAGAGTAGGATCAGACCCTCACTGATTGTTTTCAATTTGATTCATTCTTCTGCTCCATTCTGATTTGATGCATACTCCCGGAGTATTGTGTCCATGCTGGAAGTTTTGTGTGTCAGCAGGCACTCTACCAGGATACAGTGAGAGCTTTGTACTGCTTGCCTTTAAGTGCAGCAGACTGGAGATGACCCTTTTCATCTTCGCTCAGGAAGATGAAAGGGTTGATCTAGCATTACTCCCAATGGGTTAATTCCAGTTTCTGTTCAGGGGGATTGTCCACATGTTTGACTAAGAGGGATTTGAAACCTAACTGCAAGCAATTGTAAGGTATACATTGCAGAAAGGAAGAGGAGGGATTGTTTAGGATGGTCCAAGAGGCCAGAGATAGGAATGAGCAAGAGCTGAGCAAAGGAAAACTTAGCCTGAATATCAAAAAAGCATGAGGTTGTTATACAATGATGTAGGCTCCTAAAGAAACTGATGGAAACTACATCACTTACATCATTTAAAATTAGATTAGACAAAGCTGTAAATTCTATGGTAGGGAACTGGCTTACATTGACAAGGAAATAGACTATGTAACATTTCAAATCATTCTCGCTGTAAGAAGAGATTTTCCATCAGTTTTTTAAATGTGCTTTCTATAGTCGTCTACCTAGAGTGATAGAGAAGCACTTAATAAATCTAATTTAATAAGTGCTTTTCTCATGAAAGCTGATTTGGACTTTAGCTAGACAGGCTGCATTCCTAACCATGTTATCATGCCAGAGAGGGATATAAATGGTGGCCATGACTTCACATGTGACTAGTAATTTTGAGTGCCTAACTTTGAGAGATGCATCACTTTCTGAAAACCAGGCTCCCTTGAACTGCCTCAAGGTGTACCAAAATCATCAGTCATATTTGGAAAATCTTGGCCAGTTTATTTTAAATGAGTCTCCATTGCTGAGTTACTGGGGAGGGTTGGAGTTGCAATCTATGATTTGTTCCATACCCTTCATGGATGGTTACAAGTTGTGGAGGATTCTGGCCAATGTGTTGATAATCACCAATATTCTCTTTAGGAACGCAAGGTGCTAGCCTGTTCATCTGAGCAAGTCAGAAGTGAATGCTCAAAATATACTCTCTGGATGCTTACAAGCATGTAATATACAAACAGAGCTGAGTGGAAAACAGTTCACCCATGCCATGAGAATTTTCAAGTTATTTTAAAATTTCCCATCCAAAATTGAGATGGAGTCAAAATCTCAATTTTTAACAAACTGAAAATCTGAAAAGAATTATGGATTGGGTTAATGAAAGTGTTCAGTTTTGATTTTGACCTTTTTTATCATAAATTAAATATTAAAATGAAAAATAAGGTCCCCATTCCAAAATTGATTTTTTTCATTTAGAGGCTGTCAAAATGGGATCTTTTGACACTTTTCAGACCTCTCAATATTTTTTTCAAAATAGGAAATTTGTTGAAAACAATTCTTTCCTGCAAACAGTTTTTGTTTTGATTAATCAGTATTTTCTGACAAACGCATCTGGAGAAAAATTCCTGACCAGCTCTATATAGGAGCAATATGATGGGTCTGTGAGACTTTACCCAGGGTACAATCTGGACTGTTGAACAGCTGTATCCCCTGAGTTCTCCAACCCTGGGTGCCTTTTATACTGCTTTGCTGTGAGAGCAACCACTCCTGGTCTGCTCACACTCAGCCTCTAGCATGTAGATTACTCTCAGCAGTACAATATGAGTGCTATGGCCAGCCACTCTTGAATTAGCCTGTAGAGCAACACCAGCAAATTCCCAGTCCCAGACTTACCCTCAGAAATGTGTGTCTTGTACTGTCCAGCTCTCTCTTGGACTATACAAACTTCTATAACGTCCATAATTTCATTAATAGAAAAGGGCATGCAAAAATCCTATTATTCCAAATGGAGTTTCCCCAAACACTTCAATCCAAACACACAATGGTTTAGACAGAACAATAAAATAAGTTTATTAACTATAGAAAAATAGATTTTAAGTGACTATAACTACAAGTAATGAGGCATAAAAGCCAGAATTAGTTACATAGAATTAAAAGGTAAAACACAGCTAATGCCTAATTTAAAAAGCTAAATGAAGTCAAAGCAAAAGGTTTCTCTCTCACCACGTTTCAGCTTTCTTACTGGCTGGATTTCTTTCAGCCAGGGCCCCTCTCTCAGTTTAGTGTTACTTTCCTTATCCTTCAGGTGGTGGTGATGCTGTGGGTAGAGAGAAAGGGAGGAGAATTTGGGGCATCTGTTCCCTTTTCTTATGATTCTCCATCTAAGGCTTAGTAGACAAAGTCTGAGAAGATTGGAACCTCCAGCTCTTTCTTTGCCAATAAGTAAATTTCTCACTCACCCTTTTTCCTTCCAACAATGGTCACTTGACAAGGTGGTAGTCCATTTGATCATGTTGACTCCTGGCTGAGGTGTCAGTTTGCCTTTTTTTTCCCCTGAGAAATTGGTTTGTGGCTGTTTTTGCAGACTTGGAATATGTGTCAGTAATGTACAGTACAATCTTAACTTTACATGCAATATTGCCACACACATTTTACCAGATTGAGTCTTCAGATGATATCTCATAAGGCATACTTGTACAAAATTTATCATAGTCTTGTAAAAGGGGTGACCATAAGTCTATTTGCCTACTTGCAAAAGTGATTGAGAATACTGTTGTGAGATGACTGTCTGACATTACCTGGAGTCCTTAGATTTTCTTTACTTTTTTCAATCTGGTTTTAAATCTGTGTATATGAGACACTGTTTGTCATTTGAGTGTCTCCATTCTTTCCTCTCTGAGCAATGCCAGAAAGTGTGATTGGGCAGCTTTCGTCTGCTCAAAAATTATCTGTGGTTTGGAGTGGCAAAAAGTCTGTTCTGTCACCCTCCTGCTCAATGTGTATTTGAGACCACCAGCAGAGATAGTTGAGATGCTGCGGTTAATGTGGAGATAACGCGTTCAGGCTCCTTGTTATCAGACTTGGAGATATATTCACTTTGACTTCCAGCTCTTATCTAATTGCCCAGGCTTTCAAGGGAATAAATGTAAGATCGGAGTTCTCCAGTTGAGGACCTCTTGAAAATTTTTTTTTTATAAGTGAATATTATAAAACATGTTACTTGTGTGTTTTAAGAAAAAAAATACACAGCTGTAGTGTAGGTACCTTGATGTCACGATTATTATATAATTAAAAAACATTTATAGTTCAAACTCTGATTCGTCCCTCTTTCTCCTTGCCTGAAACTAGCTCAGGTACCATTAATATAATTTTTAAAGGATTGCCATGAGGCCCTTAAAACAGTGCAGTAACACATGTCCGCTGACTTTCTAGTATTATGCCCACTGATTTATAAACCACAAAGCTTATAGTGCCACTGCTTGGAACCAGCATTTAATTCTCCATTATTTGCAGTAAATTTTTAAGGTACTGGCCCCCATAGCACAATAGATCATTTTTTGGTTTCAAGGCATGTTGTTTAGAAATCAGGTTTATGAATAATACTCTTCGATGGCACGTTGCATGTTCAAAGGAAATGTATAATTGACATTGGTAAGTGAACATAAAGGTCCAGCCTCTTGAGAGAGATGCTTTCGTGTTGGTGAGCCTTAACCAATTACAGTGAAACCCTCTTTGAATGAGCTTTTTTCACTTTTCATTAATTCAGCAGCACAGAAAAGTACTTTTATTGTTGAGAAAAAATGAAAAGGAAATGTCAAAGTTTACCTTATTAGTGCAACAGTGTCCATGTACCCTGCTGCTGAAACTGGGCCACTTGAGTCCTTGGTGATAATAGCTACTGAAAGAGAACACACACAATACTTTTGTGCTGATGGAGTTATAAATATTTCTGATTTCTGAAAAGGCAGAAGTTGTGGGTTGTTTTCTCCCCAGATGCTGCTACTCATAACATGCCTTTGCTGTAATGAGCCTTTAAAGCACAGGCTATGACTCCTAACCTCTGGGTGGCTTGGTACTGCTTTCCTTCCTTTAAATCAGTCAGTCAATCTGTTGCTTAGGTGCCAATGGTACTGGTTACACTGAAACATTGTGTGGACGAGCATCCTGCAGACAAGCTCTGTGTAAGCTTCTCCATAAAGCTCCGATAATGAATCTCAGCGCTTTTCTGCAGCGCCTCCTGCTAGTCAGTGCTAAATCCAAGTCTCAAGCAAAAATTGTAAGTTGTGCAACATTATATGGTGGTTTTGTGAAATAGGTGCCCAACTCATTCAACTGTGATCTTTGCCAGAACTCAGATTTGTTTCTCAAGAAGTGAAAGGCTACTGTAGTGTCTGTGCCACATAGCTCCAGTTTCAGATAAATTTTAAGATACACTGTATGAGTAACATGTAATTCTCTGCTAACTTCAATTTCAGAAGAACCCTGCAATTTACCTGAGTATTGTAAACATGAACACTGGCGTTTCCAACACATCTTCCATTGGTGTGGATCAAAAACAAATCAGAACTAGCCCTGAAAGTGTATAAAACTATAATGAATTGCTTAACATACAGCAGACAGCTTCTGCTGTCTGAAGAGTACTGAAGTGTATAGTTCTCTCTGGCTTCAGGCTGCTAGAATGTTGTCAGTCAACAGTACGAGTCTAAGAGCAGGCAGTGTGGGCATTTACAGAAGGAGTTCATAGGCAATTGCCTGTTGAAAACAATTCATTTTTAACCAACTTGTTTTACCTTGCATTAAATGCTGTGTGTTTGGTTTTGGAATTGGGTCCAGAATGCAGCGAAGAGCTTGCAGGAAAAGCTATGTCCAAGGCAACAGGCTTACGCAAAAGGCCTTACAAATCCAGATCTTAAAAAAAGCAAGCAACCAAAACACCGTCAATACCCCATGCTTCTGTAACCCTTACACCTTCTAGGTGTGGTGGTCTGCCCCATGGGAGGAAGGGGGAAAAAATATGAGCCAGCTCTACAGCCTTAGCTAACAGTTGGTTGGCTTTTAGCTCATGCGGTCGAGGCTCATGCACTAAGCTCCAGAGGTCCCAGGTTCAATCCCGACGGCCAGTCTCTGCCGATGTTACGCTTCCGAAGAAGAGGGTTCACTCTATCCCTCTTGTGAGACGAAATGAAGGTGAGCCCCTCATTGCCTGTGGGTGCTTTTTGTTCATAATAAAATGACAAGTTTATACTCATAATAAATGAGCTAAGCTAAGAATAATAGATGCCCAAATACAAAAAATGGCTCTAGCTAGAAAATAGCAAAAACTCTCCTTTAATTTTTATCGGAAGAAGTCCTATTTTTCTGAAAGCCACATGCTGTACAGATTTATGATGTCTGCATGTGGTCTGCTATGTACAGTTGGCCAGATTCTCTGTTGTGGCTGCTTGTCACTCTGTCAATACAAAAGTGATTGGCCAGTTAAGTTTAGGGCAGCTTTGCCTAACTGAAAGGGCACAAAGAAGCCAAATTGTACTCATGCATCTTGGTCACTAATTATTTTTAAAAATGTATATCACGTGCCTAATAGAGGACTTGACTCTCCTTTCACTTGCATCAGTTTTGCACTAATGAACTGGACTAATTCCAGTGGAGTTCTTGCTGATGATAGGCTCTGTAAATGAGTAATATTTTCTTTTTATCTATTGAGGTAGTAAGATCTCGGGGGCAGGGACAGTCACTTGCTACATAAATGAATAGCACTTAGCACAATGGGATCCTGATCTTGGTTGGAATTTATAGGCACTACTACAATTTACACAATAGTATACCCTCTCTCAAAACAGTAATGGCTGATAAGGGACTCTTTCAAGGTAAGGCCATACCTTGCTCTCCTCCCCTGTCTGCTGGGTGCAGTTCCAAGCCATTCATGATTCTGCCTCTGTGGCTGGCTTTTTTTTCCCCCCCCTCAACGTGTTTTTGAAAATCCAATCCCAATATATTCAATAGTGCAAAGCCTAAGGGACCAGTTTAGCATAGACAATAAAATATTCATATTCTCTTCAAACATGTATTTGTATAACATTAATAAATTAGACCGGAATGTGACCTTCTCCTCTTCATTAATAAGGAGGACAGCTGTCTGACATAACAGTACCTCTAATAGATCTTAAAAGAGACATTACAAGAATCTAATACTTGGATGGATATTTCTTAGTTAGTGGTTTTCTTCTTTCAAGGTATTGAGATTTCAAACTCAATTTTATACCTTGTACTCCTGTTTCTCCAATGCACTTGCTGTGAAGCCCTCATTTTGGGGAGGTCATTGGATAGAACGTATGGGTTTAGTAACCGAGAAGGCAGACTGGACATACCATGGGATTTTCAAAGGATTCAAAGGGGGTTGTGTGCTGAAATGTCATTGAAATTCATTGTTGCTAACGCTCTTAAGATATAGCTGCACTGCAAACAGCAACAATAACAACCCTCTCCCCCCAAAAAAACACCACGGCAGTGAGTCTGGGTCAAATGACTTGGGCTTGTGCTATGGGGCTAAAAATAGTGTAGATGTTTCTGGGCTCTGAAACCCAGTGAGAGGGGTGGGGTCTCAAATGCTGGGCTCCAGCAGAAAGGGAAATGTCTACTCTGCTGTTTTTAGCCCCATATCGTTAGAGCTCTGCATGGATACAAAATTTGTAATTGCATCCGATCCACAAACATGGTCCGCGGATATTTGCAGATTTGCTGGGCTCTACATATAGTGAGCCTGTGACAGTTGCACTGGGTTCTGAGACTGGCTGTTCTGATTTGTTTGTTTTTATTTTTTTGAACTATAGACGTACCCTTTGCTACTTTTGGAAATCCCAGTTCATCTCTACCTGGGACATGTAGTAGGCATCAGCAATTTAAAAAAAAAACATGTAGTGTCTACAGCCCATGGGCCACATCCGGCCCGCGGGACCGTCCTGCCCAGCCCTTGAGCTCCTGGCCTGGGAGGCTATTCCCCTGCCCCTCCCCAGCTGTCCCCCCTCAGCTCGCTCGCTCTGCCACCGGCGCAATGCTCTGGGTGGCGGGGCTGTGAGCTCCTGGGGCAGTGCAGCTGCAGAGTCCGGCCTGACCTGGTGCTCTGTGCTGTGTGGTAGCAGCGGCAGCAGCGTGGCCCAGCTCCAGCTCGGTGGCATGGGTGTAGTTCCACCAGCCACCGGTGCTTCAGGCAGCATGGTAAGGGGGCAGGGAGCAGGGGGCGGTTGGATAGAGGGCAGGCGAGTTCGGGGTGGTGGTCAGGGGGCAGGGGTGTGGTTGGTGGTTGCGGGGAAAATAGGGGGTTGAATGGGGGCAAGGGTCCCGGGGGGCAGTCAGGAAGGAGAGGAGGGGTTGGATGGAGTGGTGGGGATCCGGGGCAATCAGGGGATAGGGAGCAGGGGTGTGTGGATGGGGCAGGGGTCCCAGAGGGGTTGTCAGGGAACAGGGGGGGTTGGATGGGGCAGGAGTCCTGGGGGGGGGGCAGATAGGAGGTGGGGGCCGGGCCATGAACCCCTCTCCTAACCGGCCCTCCATACAATTTACGAAACCCGATGCGGCCCTTAGGCCAAAAAGTTTGCCCGTCCCTGATATAGAGTTCCTCAAGTATGTTTGCTAGCCCTCTACTGAAATCAATAGCAGTTCTGCATGCACTGGCACTTCAAAGTTAGGGCTTTTGCATGTGAAGGAATGTCTCTTATTTGGGAGAGTTATTGAATGGTGAAATTAATATTTAGTTGTAACTTAAAAATGCAAATGTTAATTTCACAATTTGAGTTATGTTTTCATGTTCCCACACTGAAGGATGTATGTGCATTGTAGCCAGTTTAATTTATATTTTGACAAAAGTATTTCTTCACCATTTAAGTTATGTTAGGATGTTTAATAACTGTTACTTACTTTACTTATTGGAGCAGTGACTTAAAAATATTTGACTGTTATATAAATGCTTGGATTGAACAAGGAATCTGTTAAATTATGGGAATCCACAATTTATACAATAACATTCAGATCAGTAATCTCTATCCTGTCTCAAAGAACAGTAAGAGAATTCTCTTCTCAGAGCTGCCCAGAAGATACACTGCTCTCCATAGATGTGTACAAGTCCCAGAGTCATCAACTGGAGATTCAGGCATGGATGGAGAACAGCATATTGGGGTTGAGATCTACCATGTTTCTCGGAGAGGAGAATTTATCCTAAATATGTTCATAAACTGCACTAGCTGTACAACACCAGTCACAGTACAGCTATGATCCTGCTTGGAACCTGGGTGCCAATATAAATAATAATTTAAAAGGTCCTGCTCCAAAGAGTATTGAAGTCAATGGAAAGATACTTATTATAATGGGCTTTTGATCAAGCATTAAGGTGCATTGGAATTGAAGAATAATGAAAAGTAACTGCCAAGATAAAGTAACTTTTTTATCTTCTGTGGGAAGCTGAGTGAATAATGATCAGTCTTCCATTTCATAATTAAAACCACATATCTGTCACTTTGTCTCAAAGCAGTACACCTGGCTCTCAATAAATCACTTTTCTGTAGTTAACAAGCAATGTGGCATAATTGGGTATGTTGTGTAATACAGTAAACATCTAAGCATAAGAGTAAAGGTTGAGTGCAATCAAGAGAAAATAATGCATAAAACTGAGCTTAACAGGAGTGAAGCTGTGAGGGGAAAAACAAACTGTAGTTCTGAGCAACTCAGAATGGTGCCAAACCTATATTTTAATAGCACTATTAAAATATAGCTATGACACCACTCTTAGTTGCTCGGTACTAGAGTTTGTTTTTTCTCATAGCTTTGCGCCTGTTAAGATATTAATGAAATGGTTTAGGGCTTCCTAGCTGCTTGAAAAGAGTCCATTAGATAAACTTATAAAAAGTGAATCAGCTATCTGTGCCAGATAAAGTAGCTTGATCCTTTTGCCTTGTGCTCCAACATAAGAGACACCTAAGCAATTTGAGTGATTACTCTGGATCAGGTGTGGGCAAACTATGGCCCGGGGGCCGCATCTGGCCCTTCAGATGTTTTAATCCAGCCCTTGAGCTCCCAACAGGGAGCGGGGTCTGGGGCTTGCCTTGCTCCGTGTGTGCCGTGGCTCCATGCGGCTCCTGGAAGCAGCAGCATGTCCCACCTCTGGCTCCTACGAGTAAGGGCAGCCAGGGGGCTCCATACACTGCCCCTGTCCCAAGCGCCACCCCCGCAGCTCCCATTGGCCAGGAACCGCGGCGAATGGGAGCTGCAGGGGCGGTGCCTGTGGATGAGGCAGCACGCTGAGCTGCCTGGCTGTGCCTCTGCGTAGGAGCCGGAGGGCGGATGTGCTGGGAGCTGCTTGAGGTAAGCACCAGCTGTAGTCTGCACCCCTGACACCTTCCCAGGCTCTTGCCCCAGCCCTGATCCCCCTCCCACCCTCCGAACCCCTCAGTCCCAGCCCAGAGCACATTCCTGCACCCACAACCCCTCATCCCCAGTCCCACCCCAGATTCCGCACCCCCAGCCAGAGTCTGCACGCCTACTCCAGTCCGGAGTTCCCTCCCGCACCCTGAACTCCTAATGACCCCATCCCAGAGCCCTCACCCCCTCCCTCACCCCAACCCCCAATTTCGTGAGCATTCATGGCCCGCCATACTATTTCCATACCAAGATGTGGCCCTCGGGCCAAAAAGTTTGCCCACCCCTGCTCTGGATCCTAGTCATTTCTAAAGCTGGCTAGCAACATTTTTTTTAAAAAATAGATTTTTTTTAAACTTCTACTCTATCCTATTGATACTAGTGCTATTTAACACCACAGTAGTAGTATGCAATTTTTATTTCAGTGTTATCCTCATTTAATATATTCAAAACTTACTTGTAAAATTCACTTAGCAGATTCAATGTCTACTCTTCCCCATAAATGAAACATATATTTACTGTTTGTTGGGACCATTATAAACTGATTACTTGCATTGTTTCTTAATTATTTACCTTCCAGCCAAGTAGATTGAGGGGAACTCTAGTACTTTATATAGAAAATTGATTCTCTGATGATAAATCTGACTTGTGACCTTCAGGCTTTGGAAATTTTTCAGTCTTTATGGCTAGGATTTTAAAAGGATCTTAAGGGATGTTCCATTTTAATGGGATTTGTGTCCCTAATTTTCTTAGGCTCCTTTGAAAATTCCGGCCTACGCAAAACCCTACAAAAATGTGGTGTGTGTTCAATGCTTCTCCGAAATTCCTTCCAAAGCTGATGTTCTTGTACAATCAGAACAACTGATTGATTATCTTCATGCCCACTCCTAAAAAGCTTTGCTCTATCAGCTGGCTGTAAAACTAACTTCTGTCTGGAATTTCTCTCTCTTTTTGAAGGATAGAAAAGTCTTTCATTAGAACTTGGGTGGGGAACTGCAATTTCTGTTCCATGCAAAATTTTGCATTTCCAAATTGGAATGAGAAGTCAGATCTGTGAAATTTTCAGTGGGAGGGACACTTTCAGAAAAAGCTGGTCTGCCTGCATGGTTTCCACTGAAGGTTCTTATGTAATTAACATCTCCACATGGAACACTTTGATTCTGTCTGATTTGTATTTTCTAATGGAAAATTTTTGACCAGCGTGCACACTTGCTCTCTCAACTATCCATTGTTTGTGTTTTCATTTGGCACCGTACATTAGATCAGTCTGTGTCCCAAGAGTCCTTTGCAATTGGTTCTATGTTTGCATTTCCCATTATTATACTTTAGTAAGACTGAAACTTGAGGGATATGTCAAGGCTCATTCAGTCAGAACCACGGCAGTGTCAGTAGCCAACCTCAGGGCAATCCCCCCAGACAAGATTTGCAATGCTGCAACCCTGAGTTCTCTCCATATATTTACAAAGTATTATTGCTTTGACAGAGTGTCATGGAGAGATTCAAAGTGTGGGATATTTGTGTTGCAGGCATTATGACCAGGTAAGTCTCACCATACTTAGCTTTGTGTTACCTGTATTTACAGCTCTATCTTCTGTATACCTTCAGATATAGACTAAATATTTGTAAGACTAAAGGGCAGTCCAAATGGTCAATGGGATTACTCATGGAGTAAAGTTCTACTCAAAGTAAGTTGTATGCGTCACATTCAACATTTTAAATCTTTCAAATGACTAACAAAATATCTTCCTTTTTTACGTTGGCAGCATATTGGCTTTGTTAGGCAAATATTTTTATTTTAAGTTATATTGCTTCTCACGGCATCTTGTCAAAACGTTTATGTGGTTTGGTAGTGAATTATTCTGTGGCATGCTTCTTTTTCTTTCTACAGATTTTCAGGCTTCATAGGAGTACTTTAGCTTTTTTGACCTCCCTAAAAATGAAGCATTGTGTGCACACACAAAAAAAATGGAACTTTGTGCTTTATTTAAACAAACAAATCAGTCTTTCCAAAATAGAGAGTTCTCTGATGTTTTCAGTCCTTACACCTGATTTGTCTGAGGATGGCATTTCCTCATGTTTGCAGCAAAAACTTGAGTTTGCTGGTTGTAAGGGTGAAATCTCACCCATAAGCAAATCCTTGCACAGTGGTGAAGATCTCCTTTGCCACGTGTGTGTGAAACAAACAGCAGTTTCATGGTGCTCCAATATTCTTTTTTTTTCCATGTGATAATTTGTCACTAGATTTTCAGAAACTGTGAGCCTGAAACCATGGATCCTTTCAAAGAGAGAATTTTGTGAGCAAAGGTTTCTAGAGGTGGGTATGTCAATCCATTCTCCACTTTCCTGATCAGGCTCCTTCTTTGTACGCTGCCACATTTGAAAAGAAGTGAGCATTCAGTAAAGGTTTAACTGTAGCTTTTCACCTTGTGGTAGGAATCAAACTACAAATCTCCTCCCCAGAGGTATAGTGTCCAGCAGAGTGTCTCCATAGATAAGTTTTATTTTTCAGGCAGAGAGGGTCTGTTCTCTGAACATAGCAGTGAATCTGTCATTTTGCATACTTTTGTACCTGGAGTAGTGGCTGACCTACTTTTGGGCTTTGGTTTAAATGTACTCCTTTCCCCAGTATTTTTTCTTTTATCAAGAGTTACTTTCAGTTCATCTGGCATGCTGGTGCAGATGTAATCTGGACTATGAGCTGACTGACTTTTTTTGCCTCTGCTGGGGTTTTAACTACCTTATATTGCATGTGGTGAACTATACTGAAGTGCAAGCTTTACTTCTGGAGGTCAGACTTCATTCTACTTTTTGGCTCCAACAGAGTTGTTGATAGGAAACAAACAATAATAACCCACCACCAGGCCTCCGTCCCCCTCCCCACAATAAAACTACCCTCTGTGGAATTCTAGGATGCCTCTGAAGACATATCAAAGACATTGGGACTGATTCATTCTTAAAGCTTTTACAAAGAATAAATATAATTAACCCTTCTACCTCTGATCTTTGTGGCACACATCCTGTAAAACTATATCCCTTTCTCCACTTATTTATCTGGAGTACACCAAGATTGCCATGGCCTTATACAGAGAGCCTATTTCTAGAGGAAATGCGTGTCGACTGTGCCCCTGGTCAACAACTCATATGAAGGTGAAAATGTTGGCACCCACAGAGCAATTGAAGGAGACACGTCCTCCCTGTTACTATTTTAATCTCCCTGGATGATGCTTCTAAAGTCTGATGCGTTCTTACTTTTGGTACTCCATAATTATTTATGTAGTTGTACTGCTGTGATCCTAAAAGGTGCTGAGCACCTTCAACTTGCATTGAGCTCATAGGACTTGAAGATGCTCACCACATAGCAACATTATGCTGATGTTTTTGGGTGGTCTTCTTTTCCTTTTGATCCATGCACATCATATCCATTAATGTTAGGGAGCATTGCGCATCCACAGGAAGGGAAGAAGTAGACCCATTTATGTATAAAACAGCAATAACTATCAATGTTGGAGCCTACTGTATGGCCAGCTTTTTGGTAGCCCCAATGTTGCGATCTTTAAAAAACCCTGAGCAATGTCGCAGAGAGAAAATCAGATTCATCACACATTTGGTTTGCAAACATTTCATGACTGATATACTATAACTGCAGTAGCACAAAATCACAGACTCTGTACATACGTTTTTGATTCGGATATCTGTCTTGTGCATGTTGAGTGTCTCTTTGGTGTCTAATTAAAAGGAAAATCTGAGCCCAGTGCTGCTGAATTAGTAAACCTGATTTTGTTCTATAGTCAACTCTTCAATAATGAAAGGAGTTCAGTATATTTGAGCATGTTCCCCTTAGAGATTTCACTGTCATTTAATTCTCTTTACTGGTACAGTGCCTAATAAATCATTAAAACTGACTAGAATAGAGGGTCAAACACAGATCTTGATCCACGTTTCTCAATTGCCTACTTGTTGTTTATTATTTATTATTGAAAAGGAGATTGCTCTGTGATGACAATGACCAATATCTTAGACACCACTTTGACAAATTAGCTTCATTTCTGGTCTCTGCTTTCCTTCAATAATGGATAGTTAATTCTGAGTTCATACTAGGTATTTGTCCAGTCCACAAAGTAGTGTCTCTTCCTTCCAGACTAACGTATGACAAATGCTACCTGAGACCAGCTACATCAACAAGACTTCACAGTGGCTGCAGTGCGAGGATCCCGTGTAGCACAACAGAACCAAGGCAACATAAACCGTGTGCAAAGCTTAAATACCACCTCCTTAGAGATGGAATAGATGCTTGATAGAGAGATGATTGAAGTGTTACAAGTTGTAGACATGGTGAAGAGACTTTGATTTACAGGCTTTATGTTTTGTCAACAGTAAGAAATGAAATGCTTCATTTGACTGAGTTTTGTATTAGGCTCTACAAGTTGAGAGGGAGAAAGTTATCTTAAGGGACTGGAAATCGGAGCTTTTCAGCTCTGGATCACCAGTTCAAATCCAGTTCAAGTCAGTAGTTACTGAAAATCATTACCATCAGCCTGCTTTTTGTCTGTGAACTGAGAGCCCCAACTCATTTCAGTCTCCTATAGGATACTGGTCCACATTACTCAAGCCACCATCATAATTAACATCCTTATTAGCAGTTACAGAAAGGAAGTGGGAAATCTGAATGAATACAGAAACTACTTTCTCACCCCTAAAGAATGGCTCTCCAATCAGCAGCAAGGCAAAATTGGCAGAGCAATGTACCTTGCACTGCTGCTACTTTCCATGTGTTCATTCTCAATGGATAAAAGAAGACTTCATTCTACAGAGCTGTCTATCTGGCATTTTTCATTAGCACTAAATTCACTCTAAATAATTATACAGGTTGCTGCTGAAGGAAATTGGATGTGTCCTGTAGAACAGAAATGTCTGTTTCCTACAATAATTCAAAACATTTATCTTGGCCCAATAGTCCAGATTTCTCTGAGGGCTCCAAATAGTCTCATGCTCTATCTCCATTTATGGCAGAATAATTTATGAACTGGTCCACTGAACTGGAGGGGAAAAGGAGAAACTGTGCATAAAATATTTTTCATATTGAATGAGGGTCAACTCTCCCTCTCTCACCCCTCTGTGAAACTGATCATATTTAATTTTTTTGTGGATGTAAGAGATGGATGAATGATTTTGAAGCTCCATTGTTTCAACCAGTAAGAGGCTTCCTTGTTAGACATGCCACATGGAGGTTTCAACCATTTAAATGTGTGGGGAAGATGCACAACACAGCCTGCACCAGATAGAAAACTTTGCTAATTGGTTAAGTTTGCTTTAGTGTCTGGACACTGGTTGGCACCACAGCATAGAAGATTCTGCATTGATCCAGCAGAGCAGCATCTACTTTGACGGAATGAGCCTATTTCATGGTGATTTTTGTCACTTTATTATCTTCCAAGGTTCCTCCCTTTTAATTCTGCATGGGTATCGTGGCCTTTTGGAAACTTAATTCAGGCTACAAAAAGTTATTTCCTTTATAGTGAGAGAACTGATACAAACATCAGCCTCAGACTTGAAGAGGACAGTGAAAAGCTGCAGTTCAAGACATGGAAATATTACCTTTAGCTCTGTGACTAGTGAGTAATTGCTCAGTGGTCAAGATGGGATGATTTAATGCTGTTAATTAGGCAAGCAGCTTTTTTCTATGAGGCCACATTTATCTTTTGGTGTGACTCCATTTAGTTAAAATGCAATTATGACATGGATGAATTTGTCCCCTTACCTCTTACAGGGGGAGTGAGACACACGTTCTTCAGTTACATCCATATAGTAATAGCTATTATTATTACTTTTATTTGTATTACAAAGGTATTAGAGGTCCCAGCTGAGATCAAGATCCAGTTGTGCTAAGTACTACTCAAACACGTAACACGGTCCCTGCACTGAGGAGCTTACAAGACAGGGTAGGAGGGAAGAGTACTATTTTCCAAGTTTTACACATGGGACTCTGAGGCTCAGAGAGATTTGAGATTTACCTAAGGTAACACAGGAAGTCTGTGTTCAATTCCCAGCTCTGCTGAGTCCAGTTACTTAAGCATCAAGACCATCCATCCTCTCTAACTTATGTGCATGTAAGTGTCTGTTGCTATGATGTCTTCTCAAATAAGGATGCCTTTAATAGGCTTTCCAAATGTTTGACAATAAAGTATTTGTTTTGAAAATAGACACCAGTGCATTTGTGAGGTGTGCACAATAGTTGTAATCCGATCATATAGTCAGTTGTTACGTACTCATTGCAACAGAAAATGAGAGTAGCACTACAGAACGGAAAGCAGGAGAGTACAAAAACCTAGGCCAGCCTGAGAGTTCTGAACTAAGCACGTCCCTCTAGTTCAAGGCCAACCTGAACACTGGTGGTCTGCAGGTGCAATGTCCTCAGTCCCACAGTGAACCTTTTGCCCTAGCAATGTTCAAAGGAGCACCGAGAAGCTCTAGAGGAAGGGCTTGGCATGGGGCATTTGATGGTGAGGGACAGTAAAAGTCTCTCTTAAACCTAAAGAAAAACATGGGGGAAAAAAAAGCAATTGCCATAATATATAGTATATCTGGTATGTACATTTTTTTTAATGATTATGTTGCATAGAATTTCTGATATTTGTAGAAGTTTGCAAATAACAGACTAAATATGTATTGAATTTTTTATGAGCTCTGGTTTCTCTTGGGCACTTAGCTGTACCAGTGGGTGATCCCACCTACACTAAATTTGCATTTTTTAATTCAACATCATATTCTTATAAATTCCTGCAAAAATATTGCTGCTCTAATGGGAGTGGGAGAAAGAAAACAAGCTGTAGTTCTGTAGTGAATTCAGCACAATGATTTAAAAGTTCTGATTTAAAGCTGGACCTGAGGCATTTCAGGCAACTTTACAACCTATTTTTTTTTTCTGATTATGCATATCAGATCCATCAGGAAGTGTGTGTGTGAAAAATATAAATAAAAGGTTTGGGTGCCTTCCCTTCTTAACTACTGCATATTATTGGACTATGGCCTACACGGTCAGAGTTTTCAAACCAGCACATGAGATGGACCATATCATCATGCCAAGATGCCTAAACCCAGACCTACACAGACCACTACTAGGGATAGGAGGTTAATTCAATTTCCCTGCTCATTTAGTCTCTGGCCTCTCTTCTGAGACTACCAGCAAGAATGCCAAATATGGTGTTTTTTTGTGATAATAGACACCTGTTCAGTAGGATCTGAACGGAGACCACAGTACTCATTTCTCATAGGTCACCAAGCAGCTAATGAGATGGTAAGATCCTTTTGTCACTATTGACCTGAGCTGAGTTTGAACTGACAACTTAGTGGGTAAAGACTCTCTATACTAATACGCGTTCTCTGAGCTATCCATTTCTCCAATACCATCCCATGTTTGTTAGCAGTTGTATTTGATTTAGAGTTGTTATAGGTAGCTGCATTCTCTTTGCCCAGCATTTTTTAAAGATTTCAAAGATAACTAGTAGTGTGACCAAAAAATGGTAGACACAGCATAAAAGGACAGCCTATGTATTCTTTAACTGTAGAATTATATACATCTTCCTGTTCCTTTCTTTTTCAATAAAGATGTGAGATAAAGGGCATCCTCTTGCCAATCACTAATTAAGTTGGCTGCTACCTATGCCAAAAAGAAAATAATTTTGTTCTCTTCTACAGAAGAAAATAATGAAGCACTGGGCTAACACCACCAATCAGTTGTCATTTTAAGGATGAGAAGAGAGAACACATGCCAGCAGCACCTGCTTCTGAAGGACTGAATACTGCTTGGAGCTGAATAAACACCACGCAGCAAACAAACTATTTTAAAAAAGTGTTTCCCACTCTTCTCAGGTAGTGTAGCCAAACCAGAAAGGATCTGGGTTAATAGTAGTGTTAGCTTGTGGGATGAGGAACAAAGGGGAGAATTTCAATGTAATAGCCATCTAAGGCCTTGGCTACACTTCAGAGGTTTGTCGACAAAAGTCAGCTTTCATCGACAAAACAGTACACAGTACAATGCTCCTTCCGCTGACAAAACTCATGCTTTGCCAACAAAATAAAACCACTTAGATGAGAGGCACAGAGTGTTTCACGGTAAAGTTATATCGACAAAGTGTCAGTGTAGACACTGTGCTTGGTTATGTTGACGTAAATGGCTTCCAGAAGGTGTTTATGATATTTCTCACTGCAGTGGTCAAGAGGGGAAACTTGTTTCTCTATGATAGTTTGCGGTTTCTAGTATCATTGAGGGTCGATTATGGGCACAGTCTCCTTCAGATGGGGTGACTAACTATTTATGCACATTTTAAGCAGCAGCTCATAGGTTTGTATTCTGCTTTATATTCTATTCTTGAAATGCTTAATGCCCGTAGCTACATGTGCTGCATGCAAAGTTCCTACTACAACTTACTTCCAGTTTCATCTATTCTTTTATGAGAGAGCCTACATTTCAAATTGTGAGTTTGAAGAGTGCATTAGAAGTCACGCCTCCCTGTACAAGGGTTCGCCAGGGCTCGACCCTCTTTGGGGCAGCGGGGACACACGGTGGCTCACTACACACAGTTGATGTTGGGGAATTAATCTGGCCACGGGGACTCCCTCGGCAGCCCTTGCTGTAACAGGAACAAATACCGTAAGCCCAGGCCCTGGGTCAGGGTGGGGCAATAGTAGGTCAGGTGCTCAGGCCCTCGGGCCGGAGCTGAACACTGGCACTATAAACAGTAGCAATAAGCCCAGGCCCTAGGTCAGGGCGGGGCAACAAATGCTGAGTCAGGAGCTCAGGCAGGGCTGAGCAGTAAGTACAAACGGTTGGGAGCCCAGGCCCTGGGTCAGCGCGGGGCAACAAGGAGTCAAAGGCTCAGGCCCTCAGGCAGGGCTGAGCAGTAGCAGTACAAGCGAAAGGAAGCCCTGGCTGTGGGTCAGGGTGGGACGATAAGGAGTCAGGGGCTCAGGCCCTCAGGCAGGGCTGAGCAATAGCAATAGGCCCAGCCTCCAGAAGCCTGGGAGAGGGGGGAGACTGCCACCCACGAGTTGGGTGGCAGGGGGCGACGCAGGCCCTCCCACTCCACTGCGTCCCAGCCTGGGGCCCTAGCAGCGGCAGAAGTCCCGCTGCTGAGTCAGTGGGGATCCTGGCCACAACACACTGACATGGGCTCTGGCAGTGCTGCAGCCAGACTAGGGTCGGCTGCCCCCAGGCTACTTCCACTCTCCCCCTCGGGTAGTACCTGGGTCAGGGTGTTGTCCTCTGGGGGGTCCAGCACCATAGGTTCCTCTGGGTAGTGGGTGAGCGCAGGGCAGGCCCGGCAACTCCTCCAGGTAGCAGGCGCAGGGCAGGCCCAGCCAGTCCTGGTGGCTACCTTGGGCCGTGGAGTTTTCCCAGTCACAAGCTAGGCTGGAGACGTCTGGTTTCTCCAGCGGCTGGGCCTTTACCGATGTCTGAGGGCGGGCCTTTATACTTCCAGGTCGCCGCCTGACCCTCTGAGGGGCGGGCTCTGAGTTCCCTAGCTCCGCCCACTCTGGCCTCCGGATGGGCTCTTCCCACTCCGGGGCAGCGGGGAGACACACCGCTTCACTACACTCCCTTACCTTTATTCTGGTCCCTAAATACACCTAGGGTGCAAGTGCAAAACCCAGAAAAGTCTCAGAATGAGGCTGCTACAGCTTCCGGTCCTACTTTAACTTATATATTCTTTGTGACTGATCTCTCCTTCAAAACTTAAAAAAGAAACTCTAGGGACATCTGGAAGCTCTCCTTTCTGTGCCCTGAGAGAGCCAACTTTGCGCTAAAAGAAATTCAACTATTGGTGCAGGAAGTAACCAAACACTACAACCAGCTGCATGGAGAACTACTTACAACCCCCCTCACACTCCACAGGGTCCTGTTAATGTTCTTGAGTACTGTAAGAGATGTGGAGGAACTAAAACACCAGAGGGAAGAGAGCTTTGAAGAGTGACTCTAAAAGCTGTTTATCTCACATACTTGTTCTCATTCCCATCTCGAGGATGCTCGCAGCAACTTTCCACTCAAGTCATACAAGGTGCATAAAGCGAAGCAGAATTACTTACAGGTCAGCAACATAACACCTTTTCACACAGAGGGAATGCTAAATTAGCTCCTTTTCAATGTTGTACATTCATTAGCATTGTCTAGCTAATACTACCAACATGTTTTCCGATGAAAGCTTTAAACGATACAAAGGGACACTCTGGGAAGCTTTCTAAAATTCAGTCAATATTGTATTTGTTAATGTTTTATAGTTGTATCACACATTAGTCAGAGAGTGGGACTGAGTGCCACCTAGCCTTACCAGACCATGTCTAACAAATACATTACTGCATATACTAAAATGTACCCGGTGCTCAGTCAGTTACTATGTTCCTGGCCACCCTAGAACTGCCTTCAATGGATTAAAAGTCATGAGGAAGATCTGCCACCTAGAATAATAAGTGGGTATCTAAAACTTTCTCCATAGACTCCTTCAGAGATGACTTTTCTTCTTTTCTTGTCATTCTTGATAGCAAGGAAGATTGCTCCTGCTCATTGACCATGTTCTCAGCCTCCATGTAAATGAGTAAAACACAAACTCTGATTTGGAGTTTTGTAATTGTCTGCACCAATAAATAGGCAGAAAGATGAGTCAAATACTTTAAATAAATAAATTGTAATACTTCATTGAGATAAAATGGAAAATGTTAAAGGTTCATAAATAAGGTCCTTCTTGTTTTGTTTTGTTCCCCCTCCGATACATAGATCAAAATGCTCTTATTTCTGCTAAAAGAATTTGCACTTAGACATGCAGTTCCTGGATCCTGATTTGTAGAATAAAGAGGAAGTCACTTTGAGAACTTGCTATTCCTGTGTGAAACTGAGGAAGATATACCACAGCGATGGTTTTAGAGAAGCATAGATAAACTATGGGTAACTAGCAGCTCCCACATTTATTTAGAAGAAATAGACACCATGGGATGTCATTTGGATTATTTCTTTTGAACCTAAATCCTTTCTTTTCCAGCACCAGTTGGCTTTGACTGAATCTCCTGGGGAATTGTCCCCTTGTTTATGCTTCAACGTCCCATAAATCCCTTTGGAGAAAGGAGTTATTTCAGAATGATATAGAAATGGTAGGATAAAAAAGAAGGTATTGCACCACTGGATTGGGATGAGGGTTGCCAAGTAAAGGGAAGTCAGGAATAAATGGTGGTATGACCCAAGGAGAATTCTCCAAATACAGTGTATTGTGTCTGATACCATCTTGTCTATTTATCCCATGCCTGAGCAGTTCAGGAAAAAGCTCGCTGCCCCAAAGAATTTTTTTCCTTTGTTTCATCTGAACCACAATATTTTGGTAGAAATGTATGAATTCAAGCTGAACATAGTGAATCTGTCACTCCTAGTAAATTTGTGCTGTTGGAAGTGTCTGAATGCATTGTAGCATGCCTCCCAGGATTCAGACATAGTTACCGTATCTGTTACCCTTAGGACAGACCTAATTTTTTTATTTTTTATTTTATTTTTTTAAATACACAGACAGAGCCTCAAGCACATTCTGCAATACAGGATTGGAATGACTTTGCCTTGACCTCTCTTGGAACTGCCCAGGAAATAAATAGATCACAACATTAAGATGACTCTTCTATCCAGATAGACATGTTGGTCACAATGTTCAGCCATCATTCATACGCTTATGGTCTGTCCCCTCTTCTCAGCTTTTTTTTTTTTTTTTTTAAAGGTAAGGAATACCTTGATATTGACCATTCAGCTCTCCCCAAAAGCCTGAACAAAAGACTACTTCCTTCATCACGGATTCTTTTGCTCTCTATAAATACCCTTTTAAGGAATGAAGATGCATACATTTGTATATTTGTTTGCATAGGGCTCTATAAATACATTTAGAGAATGAATAATGTGTATAAAGAGACATTGTATATGTATGTATGCCCCTGGAACATTTTGTTCTCCTTTGATCAGTTGCTGTTTTGTACAGACTTGCATCATGAGCTACATTAAATACTGAATCAGTAGCCACTGTCACTACAATGGTACTGCTATCCGGAGCTCTGTCCTGGGATAACTATGACTTAAATGCAATCCTGAATTCGTGATGAATGTACCAGTTGGGGGAGAAAATTAATTAGCAATTAAAATGATTTAGCAAGTTAAATATTTATTAACTCTCTATTCATTATGCAGAATAATTTGGGGAAAACAAATTTGAACACTTTAAACATTTCAGCAGATTTCTAATATAATTATCACTGTAGCAATCTATATAATGGCTAAAATAGTTGCATAAAATTCTTTTTATTTGCACCAGAATTTGTAATTGGGTACTTAAACATTTGTTACTTCAAATGTAAATTTCCTATAGGAATAATCCATGTGCATTGAAGTGTGATTCCATCAGTAAAATATATATTCATATACTTTGCTTATACATGCTTCACTGCTTTCTAAATTATTTTGGTTTTCTAATGTGCTTACTGTTTCCTTAAACAAAAATAAGTAGCGGTAACAACATTTGGCTTAATTATGTTCTCTTGCTGTTTTATAACCCATAATTCTTAGATTTAAAAACAATGGGTATGTCCTCTCAACGGAGAAATGTAACATTATTTCCTGGTTACAAACTTCGGAAATAATATTATTTTATCTGGATGGCTTGTTTATAAATGTGTGTTTTCTGCAATACTTTCCTCTCCCATCGTTCCACAGAACTGGTATTGAGACATCACCCAAAAGCTGTTTAAGGAAACGTATACTCTCACTTGTCTAACCTCAGCAACTTAACAGAAGGAGACTTGTTACATAATTTGACACTTCCCTTTTTAATAAATTTTAAGTGATTACAAACTAGTAGAAATAATCCATGATTCTGTCAGCATCTGAGAAAATAAGAAGGAGAAACATTTAGAAGATTTCCTTTTGCATGACCAAACAAATTCATGTTTAAATCAAGGTTGGTAAGTTATAAATTTTTCCAATAAAAATCTGGAAATTCAGTCAAGGTTCCATTACCAGCTTTGGCTTTGACTCAGTATCAGTTGGAAAGTGAAAGAAACCCATTACATACATGAGTGACAATAGCATGGACTTAATGGTATAGTGGTATAATAACCCACACCCAGCCTCTCAGTCCACATGAGAAACAGGATTCTGTGGCCCAAGCTGGGAGGCTGCATGGTATGTTGTGGGGTCAGCAGCCATGTGTTGAGAGTTTATGACATATGGATTGTGCTCTGGCCTGCAGTGGAGAGAGGTCTCTGAATAAGGATGATGAATGAAGTCAACTTAACTCTATATCCCAGCTGATTCTCAAAAACGCAGCTCCTGCTAGTGTTCTCAAGCATATATGGCATTTGCACTTAATTGCTCCTGATCTTTTCAGTGAGCTTCAGTATAGCTTAATGCTTTTGCTTCATAACACTATGTACCCAACAAATGCCATTCTGTACCAGACATATGCTCCATACATTTCTGTACAAATACGGATGGCATAGACTCCACATGACTAACATTCTACATAGGGATCCTCATGACATACAAAAATAGAATCACTAGCAATCTCTCTGTAAACTCAGAGAATGTTACTTTAAAGTTGATTGTCACCCCACTGAGGGACTGGTAGGTTGCAAAAATTTCCACACTGATTGATTGATTGCAGGTAGAGTTTTCCATCTT
Organism: Trachemys scripta elegans; assembly: GCF_013100865.1. Taxonomy (NCBI): domain Eukaryota; kingdom Metazoa; phylum Chordata; order Testudines; family Emydidae; genus Trachemys; species Trachemys scripta. The sequence goes on from NC_048304.1 coordinate 74,462,921, forward strand.
GAATTTTGGAATCTGTTGGTAAAATCTTGCTCTGCCAAGTGGGAGAGACAAGTGAACTGCTCATGTGTCTTATGCAATACCCATTCTGCTGGCAAAGGGCAAGATATCTCTGGACAGGCAGCCACAATATGCTGCAGCCCATACAATGCTTCTCTTTTGCAAAGGAGCAGTATGTACTCAAGTGCAGGATCTTGGGGACCGTGGTGCAGTAACCCAGTGCCTGTTCAAATCCAGGGATGGGTGGTGGAGGGTTAAGGTGTGCTCGCTGATTGAAAGTCAATTTTGAAGTCAACAGAAATGCTCTCCATTCACTTCAGCTAACATTGGATGAGGCTTTAAATATTCCCATTTATATGCCTGTGCTTACTTGAGCATCTATGTGCAGTATGAAGTCCTTTGTGAGCATCCACATGAGAGAGTATGTATTTGTGCTTTCTCCATGAGCAACTTACACCTCGATCCAGATGTGTACCTCATTGATGTCAATGGAAATACCACATATGGATTGAAGGCTCTCTTTTAAAATATGCCTAATATCTTTTAAAACTTGCTGAGTGAGTGCCTTGGCCTAAGAAAGAGCTTCAGACTAAACTGTGGCTCTGATGCGTTCACAAACACCGTACGAGGCAGGTAAAGGTGAAATAAGCTAATTTTGGGGCAAATTATACAGTGTAAGCAATGACATTTATTTTTTTTAAAAGATCGATTTGCTTAAAAGAAAACAGAGTGGTGCATGAAGGCACAAGTAATAAGATTTGGATCTGGTTAATAATAGTAGATAGACTGCTTAGTAATGGAAGACTGGCTGCCTGGTTAGTTTTGAGCAAACTTGGTAATGTGAATATTTTTATTAATAATGACAATGAATTAGTGCCTTTTATAGTCATTTTAATGAATGGTGATAGTGACTCAGCCAAAGTAGCAAAAGTGCACCCAAACTTGATGGGGAATGTGAGATATTTAATGGCCTGAAAATTCCACTCATTGGAACTTTATTCTTTTTAGCTGAAAATCACTCCAGTCAAAAGGACTCAAACAAGGTCTTAGCAGTGATATTAAATAGGGTTTAAAGAGTAAGCTCTCTGTGCGAGGGTGGATTTCACCTTCTGTGGTTTTGCCTAGACATATTTACTCTAAAGTACTGATAAATATTAATATATGTGCTTTTATTTCTGAAGAAGTTTTTTTTCCTTAAGAATTAGAAAATTCTTCTGCTTTTATTTTATTGAAGGATGAAAAGACATGGTCACATCAGCTTTGCATGGCAATTCATACACATATAGAGCTTGATATAAACTAGGAAACAGGAAGCACTGCTAAATCCTATATTCCTTTTGCTCAGCTATTGGAAGTTGTGACGGATACATCAAGGACCAAATGGGCTCTGAGGCATAATGGAAGGGGATGTAGAAAGAGATCATCCATAATTGCCTAGCCTGTATCTGTCTTTTAGATGAACAGAAGTTTTCAGCCTCCTGAATTATTAGTTCAGCACATTTTTTTTTACAAGTACATTTTTTTGGTTTAAAACTACCTTTTTTTTAGGACCAGGTTGAGGCTGTTTTCTAGTGAGAGTTTTTCAGTAACAATGAAAAGTGTAACTTAAAAGTGTGTGAAATAATCTTTCTTCTAGTTCACACAGTGAATTAAAAAAAAGGGGGGATAGCTCAAATCTATTCCCTGCATTCTATGTGATTTTTTTCCCCCCTATGAACGGTCTGCTGTGCCTGCATGTTAATATAGGACATATATATTCAGTTTAATAATACTTTTTTTTGTTAGAAATAATTTAAAACTTCCAAAAATATGGTTTTTCTTTTAGAATTTAGTGTACAACACATCAGCAAGATGGATCCTAATACATTATAACATAGTGCAAGGCTACATGACTAACACTATTCAGTCTGATGTGTAATTAATGCAACATTTCACAGTGTGAATGCTTCTTGCAAGAAATAAAAATGTGTGTGAGATGTTGGTAGATAATTAACAAGTAAAATAACCTACAGAGGGTTGTAATGTAACTCTTACCCACTGGAGCAAACAATGGCTGCTCAGGCGGTAGTAAAGCACAACTCTCAGACTTGTGGGCTAAGCAGCTGGAGCTGTGGTTTTAAAAAAATATAGGAATTGAAAGTAAAAGGATGCAACTGTGGAAGTTTTAAAAAAATTATAAATCTATTAGGGTAGGGAAAATAATGGGGCATTATCTGAAGGTAGCAAAGGAGCAGAGGATTTGTTGGCACCTGAGATTTTGAGAAACTTTGCATCACTGATTGGTTTTTATGTAGCCATAGATCTCCTGCATGATGGGGATATTAAGCTTTATTGGCAATGTTAGCTAAATAGAGTACACTTTATGATTATATCTCGCTATTGAGATTGACATTTGGTAAGCAGTTTTGGAAATTGCCTTGCAGAGCTTATAGAAACACTTGAAATTAGCATTTGGCAAGAAGGGGAAAAATCCCATTCTGTGTTCAGAACATGGTGTTGCTCATCTTTTGTCATACTGACAATAAATGGTATGAAATCTATACTAATGGGAGTTGTTGGAGTTTTGTTTCTTAACAATTGTTAGATTGTGTCATTTCTCAAGAGTATCTAGTTTTCTCTTTTCATTCCCCCCTCCATAAAGACAAAGATCAGCTATTCCCATAAATTGGAAAGCTGGGGAAGATTGGGAGGGGTTGAGAAGAGGCAACACTATAGTGACCATTGTCCACCCATGTTTTTGTCTCATGCAGCTGCTGGAAATGATTCAATAGCACAACAAAATATTGTTCACCCTTTGGGCCATGTGCTTATCTCCCTCTTTCCTCATGGAAACAAGTATCTACTACCTCCCATTGCACTGTCACCATCTCCACCCACAGCATGGTAGAGCCCTCTCTGTACATCCAAGGTCCACACTGTGGGATGGGAAGGAGGCCGGGCATGCTTGTGGAGAGTGGTGGAAAATATATATTGTTCTCCTCCAGCCTGGCAGACCTTACTTAGAAAAGGTCATATAGCTCCGTCCAGTCTTACTTTTTGTGTGTGTAGTACCTCCTTCCTCCAATCTATGGGGCTGTTGCAAGCAGGGGAAAGTCAGGATGCATTGCAGTCTATACTAACACATAGACTGGCCAAGTCTCAAAGAATTTCAAGACCCAGCAAAATGTTTGGCATAATAATCCATCGGGGGAGATAGGGGAGGGAATATTTTCATTCTTCCAGGAAGTGAATCGGAGTCCTCATCAGGACTTATTGTTACAGATCTATATGCACCATCAAAAAGCTTCAGAAAAGGAGGGAAAAAGGTACAGATTAAGAAGGCTCCCTTATCTTTTGGACACCAGGCACCTTCCTTAGGGCTGCTCCAACTTGAGCTGACTGCAACGCCTTCCAAAGTCTTGTTCCAGCTTCTGGGTATCACCAGACTTCTCCAGCCACATGCATTTTTCTCAGCCATGCCCCCATGCTCTGGGGAACACTCAGCTGGCCTTTAAGTCCTGTCCGTGACATCAGCATGACGTAAAGCAGACTTAAGGGAGCCAAAGGTCTGGGCCCAATCTCTCTAACAGAAAATGCTTCTGCAGCTAATGATATTTTTTTTCCTTTTGACATGTCTTAAGCATGTGTCAGTTCTTACAAAGAAAGGGATTTCTGATTAAACAAAAGTCTTAGGTGAAACTCCACTGGAGGACTAAATAGGGAAGAACATACTACAGTATCTCCTGTATCCTGCTGTTAAATGCTAATAGACCTCAGTCCCTATCCCAAATCTTGAAACTTCAGTTATTTCACAGCCATTATCTTGTGCCATAAAATACTCCCTGCTCTGCACTAGTTCACTTGGATAACTTGGATATTTTAAAGGAGCGCATACTCCAAATCACAGAAACCACTAAGCCCCCTCATGCAGATTAGAATAGCTGGCATGTCACATATTACAAATCAGAGGGAGAATTCAGAATTCCCAGCTAGTAAAGGCATTTTCAGTGTGCCCATCCACTGAAAAGCATACTTGAATGAGGCGACAGTTGCATCTTGATAATGCTAGGGGACTGCTTTAAACTGCTCAAGTGAATTCAAAGTAAAGGCTATCGTCTCTATTTTAACTCATGCTGTTTCAACTAGGCATTGCAAATGTATTCGAACAAGGGGCAACATTTACTTGGTGGCAAGTTTAAAATGGTGGCAAGTTTAAAAATGAAGTTGTATGTCCTGAGTGCTCATGTTTGTATTTTATATATATGGGAAGACAATAAGGAATATATTGTAGTGGAAGAGAAAATCCTACATCTATTTCCTAAGAAGTTACAGGTGCACAGATTAATGGAATATATGGTATGATCTCTATTGAGCCGTCACTAGAATAAGCATTGTAGAGTACCATAAATAGAATGAACGATTACAAATTAACTTGTTCTACCACAATTTCCTATGTTCAGAAATAAACACAAAAAATCTTCCCTAAATGTGCAAAATATTTTATATATGAAAAAAATCCATATTAGTACAGTCAGACCAACAGCACTTCATTAAGTCAAACCTCTTTACATAGGCTTGCTTCTTGTTTTGTGACCTAAAGGCAAAACTGCAATAGTACAAGTACAATGTTCAGCTGGTGCCACAAGAGCAGTTTTTTCCAATATCAAAGCTACTTAATCAGATAAGGTTTTCCTTGTCAGGGGTTGCTAAACCTTTTGGATTGGAGGCCAGTAATCATTAGAGTGGAGTTCTGGCTGCAGCTATCCCAAAGGCTACAGCTTCTTTGTGTCTGCTTAAATGGTATTTAACAGTGGTGCAACCAGTGAAAAAAGTTGGACTTGGACTAGGAATGAGAATGCATTGGTCCTGCTGCAGCATGGAGAGAAACGGAAATAGGATAGCAAAAGTGTGTCGGTGGGGTGAGGTGGGGGACACATGCTACTCCCTCTTTTGTTCCCAACTGGCTATAGCTCTATTTATAGGTGCTTTAGAACTACTAATCTTGCACTACCTTTACACTTGGACCCAATATAGGTCCCAGTCCAGGAAAACACTTACGCATGTGCTCAACTCCAACTGAAGTTAATGGGAATTAAGCATGTGTTTAAAGTGAAACACGTACTTAAGTTCTTTGCTGAATAGGGATGAATTGAAGTATGTTCTTCAATGTTGTGCTTGATTGGGGCCAGAGTCCATATCCCTTATTTCCATTTTGCATGCTAAATACTGATATTTTTCCTTTGTCCTGAGTCTGTGCCTATCCCTAATGGGGCCTGCTGTGCTATCTTCACTTGTGGCGAGCAGTACTTCACTTCGTAATAAGGGGATAGTGGCAGAATTGGGCCTTTAATGTAGCTACAGCAGGAGTCAATAGAAGCAGGTTATTTTACACTTGGCTGCTACGCTTGGCCCAGCTACTGTGCAGATGGCTGAACACGTGAACATTTTGACTGAGATGAGCTGTCGGTGGCCGTAGGGTCACACTTTGGCCATCTCTTCTCTAACTAATTAAAAAATTAATTTCCAGGGTCTGAAACTCAGAAATTCATTTGGTCCTCCACTTCACCAAAGAGCATTGTCACCATTGGCATTGTCTCCTCTGCAGCAGCTGACAGAAAACAAAAACAAAAAAACCCTCTGTAGACTGTGCTACCATCTTGTCCCCAGTTTTGTCCCCATATTGGCAGGGTGAATTGGGGAGTTTGCATTAGTGCTGCCCTATTGGTTTTCAATATGTGGACAAACCACTTCAATTTCCTGTGCTGTCAATCCTAGCATCATTCATGCATTGTAAATTCAGATATTTAAAACAAAGCAAAGAATTCTCATTGAGAAACGTGAAGTTTTGATGAAACATTTGCCTTCCTGTATTAACCCAAGTTTAATGAATATATCAATTTTGGAAAATCCTATTTAACTGCTATCCTTTAATCCCATATTCTCATGTGTAGCAAGGGATTTATTTCAGTCCCCAATTCTTGTTTGTCATTCATTTTATATCATAGCATTTAGTATTTAAATACACTTGGTTACAGTGTTCAGCTGTTTTCCAAGAACAGCTCAATTTTAATTCTTCCAGTTAAAAAAAAAAAAAATCAGAAAACTTGTGTGTGTGTGTGTGTGTGTGTGTGTGTGTGTGTGTGTGTGTGTAGAAATATGTAGGCTATTGAGTTTTTTTTCCTATACTGCACTCCAAAATATAACCGTTTCTACTTGTTGAGGTAGAGTACCAGTCAACACCAATGACTGAAGGTATAGCATTTGACAAATGAAGAATCTTAATAATAATTGCTGTTACTAGATATAGAGTAATTCTATTTCAATAGCAATTTGTCATTAAATATGAAGTTTAACATTTTTATTATAGTTGTAAACTTTTAAAGATGTTTATCAGCAACTCTGATATTAAATGTAAGATGGCTTTGATTTAACTGAGTCCTTCCCCCCAAATTAAAAATTACTTAACTGTTGAAAAAACAAAATGTATTAATTTTTTAAGGCTCATCTAACTTAAAAATAGCTAAAACGATTCCCTCCTCCCCCGAAAAAATTTACCTTTGGGTAGAGAATAAGGAGGAGAAATTTAGGCAAAAATGATTGTCTCTTACTCACATTTGTGTGTTGGTTTAATACCAATGCTTTGCTTTGCCCTTTCATTGCAACTTCTATCTGAGGACGTCAGAGTTTTATAAACATTAATTCAGTAAAGTCTCCCAGCAGTTCTATTAGGTAAATAGTTATTAATTTCACAGATGAGGAAACTAAGGCACAGAGGCTAAAAACCTTGCTGAAGTCACACAAGAAGCCTGTAGCACAGCTAGGAATAGAACCTAGATCCCAGATTCCTCACCCTACATTCTAGCCTTTGGGCCAGTGCCTTCCTGTCTCCAAAATCATCTTATAAACATCTAAATTATAATATTTCTAGCAGGACACTAATTGTTTGTGTGGTAAGTGACTGAATGTCAAGACGCACCTTGGGACTACATGTTTAAAAAGACCTGTCCTCGCTTACAGACAACCCCCCAACCTAAAGCAAATACTCACCAGCAACCACACATCACTGAACAAAAACACTGACCCAGGAACCTATCCTTGTAACAAAGCCCGATGCCAACTCTGTCCACATATCTATTCAAGTGACATCATCATTGGATCTAATCACATCAGCCATACCATCAGGGGCTCGTTCACCTGCACATCTACCAATGTGATATATGCCATCATGCGCCAGCAATGCCCCTCTGCCATGTACATTGGCCAAACCGGACAGTCTCTACGCAAAAGAATTAATGGACACAAATCTGACATCAGGAATCATAATACTCAAAAACCAGTGGGAGAACACTTTAACCTGTCTGGCCATTCAATGACAGACCTGCGGGAGGCTATCTTACAACAGAAAAACTTCAAAAACAGACTCCAACGAGAGACTGCTGAGCTGGAATTGATATGCAAACCAGATACAATCAATTTAGGATTGAATAAGGACTGGGAATGGCTGAGCCATTACAAACATTGAATCTATCTCTCCTTGTAAGTATTCTCACACTTCTTATCAAACTGTCTGTACTGGGCTATCTTGATTATCACTTCAAAAGTTTTTTTCTCTTACTTAATTGGCCTCTGAGAGTTGGTAAGACAACTCCCTCCTGTTCATGCTTTCTGTATGTGTGTATATATATCTCCTCAATATATGTTCCACTCTATATGCATCCGAAGAAGTGGGCTGTAGTCCACGAAAGCTTATGCTCTAATAAATTTGTTAGTCTCTAAGGTGCCACAAGTACTCCTGTTCTTTTTTTTGGTTAAGCTATATATATCTAACAGGATGTAGGTAAATACAATTAACATCTATTCTTGATTTTTATCAACACAAGTGAATGGTCTTGAGTCTTTTAATCTATTTATATTCCGTTGTTACTGACACAGTGATTTAACACCTCTTTGAGGTTGTGTCCTGAACTGGTTAGCTGTCAGCACCACAGGTACACAATCCCAAAGGGGATGGGAGGAATGATGCTGCAAGAAGTGTGTTTTCTTTTTTCTTTTCAAGCTAATATTGGTGTCTATACAAAAGGGTACTATAAGCAAATGAAGGCCTAAATCTGGGCAGAACCTTTTACATGGAGAACAGGAAATTTAATGAACAAAGGCTACATCTACGCTTGGAGCTGGGGGTGTGATTCCGAGCTCCAGGAGACATTCTTACTAGATCTCATCAAGCAAGTATGCTGTAAACAGAAGTGTAGCTGTGGTAGCATAGCCAGCAATGAATGATGGCATGGGCTAGCTGCCCTTAGTACAAACCTGCCTGGTTATGTACTTGGGGTGACTAGCCTGTGCTACTGTGCCTATGAACTATTTTTAGCATACTAGCTTGATGAGAGCTAGTTCAAATGTCTACTTGAGCAGACCCCCCCAGCTCCAATTGTAGACATAGCTTAACTGCTAAGGGAAGCAATAGAAAACCTTTTTTTTAGAAAATTTGGGTGAGTGCAGGAGTTGCAATAAATAGCAGAAGGTAAAAGTAGGTCCTGGAGGGGAATTTTGGACTCCTTTGGATCCTACTAATACATCTTAAATAGGACTGAACCTAAGAACACGTTGTGTTGACAATGAAGGAGCTATTACACTTTGTTTTGTTTAACGGCAGCCATATCAACCTTGCAGATGGTAACGAAACTTAGTGATGTCTCTGCATCCTGTAAAACGAAAGTGGAGTCCACATGTATTCAGGTGTATTAGTCATGTGCACAGCAAATTAACAATTAATTCTGTTCAGCAACAATATTCAACTCTTCAGATATTGTAAATCATCCAGATTATGCTCTGTGTCGATTCTGTTATTAACTGGACATTCCATTTGTGTTTTGTCTCATCAGCTTGATTTCAGAATGAATGCCCCAACAGAGAGATTCAGTGAAACTGAATATTACCCTTATTAGATGATCTAAATGGCGATGATGCTCTGAGTAGAGCATGCTACCATTGGCTAGACCAGTTGATATTTACTAAATATATGCCTTGTGCTGTTTGTATTTTGCACATAACCCACCAACTACTTTCCTACATAGCCTCATAGGAAAGACCTGCAGTTAGATACTGCCCTCCTCAGACATGAGGCTTATATGTGAAAATCAGTTCTTGTGCATTCTTGCATAGGTTATGCAGGAGATTTTCCAAGATATGCAGAAAAACCCACCGTACTGTGGGAGCTCTAAAAATGGTAAATACAGTTTTATTTGACTGAACACTTTTTTTGTAAGGTGCATTTAATAATATATTTTGGCACGGTACAGAATAAAGATGGCATTCAGGAAGTATTAGGTAAAGGTATTTGCTCCTTGCGACAAGGGATCTCTCTCTTTAGGTGTTTGTTCATTGCCTAGAACAGTGAGGTCCTGGTTTCATTATTGGAGTTCCTAGGGTACACCAGAATAAAACAATTAATGAATATTTGGCCTTGTCTTTGATTCCCTCTCCCTCATTCCCTTCCCTCTTGCCTTCTCCCCAGCTCCCTGTCTTTTAAGTCCAAGAAACCACAGTTGAACTATTTGAACTAGCACACAATTTTGTTATCTGTTAACATACTGATGTTGGAAGACTCTTGATCAATACTTCATTATATTTCAACATCTGGACTTATATTATGGTTCTTCATATTTAACTGACTTACCACATCCTGAAGGTGTTTTTCAGGAACAGAAACGAATAATACTTTTTGAGTTATTTGCTCCTGTAGGAGCTTAGGAGAGTCTATTCCTTGTGTATGGAGAGCTGTACTTGGAAATGTATAAGGGTGTGCTGGTGGGGGTGGGAATAGATGTCACCACTGCTCTACGGTTCACTGTTTGGATCAATACATTCTTTCACCTTTGTTCAGAAGGTCCTATTGTGCTTTTCCCTCATATTCTTGAGGGATAAGAATCTCCAAAGAAGGAGGTTGCATAAGTTCAAAGTGTGTCTGAATTGCACTCAGTCATGCAAATCTGAACAGGATACTTGTCTGGTGTACTCATCAGCTTCAAAAATGATTATAGCTAGAGGGGTTGACGGTTGCATAGTGAAAGCATAGAAGCCATCACTAAATATCTTCTGGATGCAAGAATCTTTACACTGGGTTAGACTGGGACCTTGGCTTTGTTTCAACTAGTTTAGAGCATCTATGAAGTAATGTACATTAGTCTTGGTTATGGATTTCCCTCAGAACTGGAATATAACAAAAGACTGCATCAGCAGGAACAAAGCATTTATTGGTGTATACAACACAAATAGGATCATTTCATTCACATGGACAGTTATAATCCTGTAGATATTGTGCAACTGCATGAAGTGCAAGGGATGAGGATTTGGGCCAGAGAGCATTGACCTCAAAATTCTAAATGGCAGGGCTGGCTCCAGGATTTTGGCTGCCCCAAGCAGCCAAAAAAAAAAAAAAGTCGCCATCTGCAGCGGCAATTCAGCGGGAGGTCCTTTGCTCCCAGTGGGAGTGAGGGACTGTCTGCCGAATTGCCGCCGAACACCTGGATGTGTTGCCCCTCTCCGGAGCAGCCGCCCCAAGCACCTGCTTGCCAGGCTGGTGCCTGGAGCCGGCCCTGCTAAACGGATCTCCTAACAGTTTTACAGACTCGTTAATCTGGGATTCATTTATAGCTGTCAGAATCCATTTCTTCTGATCTGTTGTTTTCTTAATAATAATAATATGTGAAGAGAAGGCAACCAAGAAGGCATTATAAGGACTTTACAAGGATGAGTTTAAAATTCTTATACAGAAGGGGCCTCACATATCCATCAGGTAACACAACTGCAGTCAATTAGAAGAGACAGTCCTCAGTTTTTGACTTCTGTCCTACATAACTGGGACTGAAGATATAGGCCTAAACCTCTCTTATTGGCTGAGTACTAAAGGCTTCATCTATTGCTCTCCAGCACTTCCACTGCCAGCTTCATCTCTCACCTCCCTGGCTGCTTTATTGCCTTTCTCTTTCAGACTTCAGCAGAGGGAGTTGCTTCATCTCTTCTTGGAGCAAGGGGTAAGGAGAGAGAAGAGGCGTGGTATGTAAGGGAGAAAGAGAGAGAATGACCCTGAGGGGAGACATTGAGAGAAAAAAGAGGGAGACAAGATAAGTGGCACAGAGAGAGGGAGGAATGGGATTCATTGTACTTAGGGAATAGAAAAGAGGAGAGGTCCAGATGTTCCCTGGCAGAGGGGGAAAGGAATAAAGAGCTCTCAGAAAATGATTGAAAGGAGCAGACTTTGGTAGAGAAGGGGGAAATGGCCGCAAAGGTACCAGAGGAAGAAAATGAGGCATAATAACCACTCCTAACATATCAGAGGGCCTAGTGGGCTAGCAGGGTTCCGGGCTTCACCTCAAGAACGTAAAAGACAGACGAAAGCTGGGTGCTGGTGAGAGATAGGTAGGGGTGTGTATGCACATGCACGTTGGGGGGAAAAGAGGCAGGGAAAGCACTGGGCTGGGTTAGGATTATCCTAGTTTAGGTAGATATGAAAAAAATAGGATCTTTCTGGGTCTTTATAAGTGTTTTTAACACATAATGATTTTGTAATTTTCTGTAACTGACATTTCACCACAATGATGCAATTGTACTTTCTACTGTGTTATTGTGTGAACACTTGGAGCAGAGAACGTATGATTTTGGTCTGGTAAGAAATTGTTTTTAAGAACTACCTAAAATCTCTCTTTTTGAGGCCTTGATCATTAAGATATCCATAAAAATAGCAGAAGCTTATCCCAAAATTCATGCAGCTGTGGTAACCACCAGACTTCTGTTTATTTGGAGAATTAGCCCCACAAAAATGTCTTATTTTGTAAATATGGTGGCAGTTAACACATTTCAGAGTAGCCTAAGTGTAAACTAACCTAAGTAATTTAAAGATGAGGGAATATTTTATTTGTATGAAAAATAAGTAAGAGGTAATTTGCAAAGAGAGCTGAAATGTAAGTTTTACTAAATGCATACACATTTGGCTGGATGCAAGAGACTAATAATTTATGTGCCTTTTTTCCCCAAAAGTAAAGCTTACACCTGTAAATGAGCTACCGAAATTCCTACAGAAGTTAAGGTACATAAATAACATTTTTCTTTCCTAGGTACTTATATGGCTTCCACCACCATAGTATCTAAGTGCTTCACAATCTTTAATGTATTTAGTCTCCCAACACTGCTGGGACATAGGGAGGTGCTGCTATTCCCATTTTACAGATGGGGACCTGAGGCACAGAGAGACTAAATAGCTTGCTCAAGGTCACAAAGGAAGTCAGTGGCATCATTGGGAATTGAACCCAGCTCTCCTGGATTAGCACCCTAACCTCTGGGCCGTCTTTCCTCATTTGTTCTCTTAGAAATAACTAAGTGAGGAAGCCTGGTCTTATGATTCATGTGCTGGCCTGGAGCTGGGAGACCTGGCTTCAGTTCCTGGCTGTGTCAAAGACACTGTGTGGTCTTAGTCAAGTCATTTAATTGCTTGGTGCCTCAGTTCCATACTTGTAAAGTGGGAATAATATGTTCTTGACTCAGGTGTTGTGAAGATAAATTCATCTATGTGAGATGCTTTGGTGCTAAAGTACTTATATACAAATTGTGATACTTTTTTTCATTTGCAGATTGACAATGCATATGCATATTGATTTATTTTCTGTTTTCACAGCAGCATTGTATTTTGAAAAACCTTAGATTGGAGGTCCATAGTGGTAGCATAGAGGGCATTTAGAGATGGAAGCAGGACCCATATGTGCTGACTGATCTCATAAAAGTGAGAAGTCAATGTCTGTGTGTGTGAGGCTGAGTGAGAAAGGGGGGGGGGGAGAGAAGGAAGCAGGCTAATATACCATCCTTTTATTGCCTTGAAAGGGAAACCTGGACTTTCAGCCAATACCTAAAAAGAGCTTTGATAAAACAATTGCCAGTCTCTAGATTAAGGTTGCTGCAATCGGCTCTATATGTGTTACTGGGATGATTTTATAAAAATAAAGCCACCTTGTGTGATTTCTTCAAAGTAAAAATCTGTTTTCTGATCAGTTTTCTGTCTTTTATGCAATCTTCACTCATCCTTAGATGTCATGTAGAGGATGCATCTTTTCTTACCCAAACTCCTTTCAACAATGGAATAAAGGAGAAAATTGTCAAGTAACCACCAAGCCAGAAACCAGAGTTGTATTCTCTATGGTGTTAAGGTTGAAATAGGCAGCGGGGCGGGAAGGGTACGGGAGGGGACAGAGTTTAGGCTATCACTCACCAATATCAACTCTCACTCCCCAGAGTAGGAGTTAAAAAAACTTAAGTTGTGTTCAGTCAGTCTCCATTTGGCCTCCTTGTTGTGTCTGCCAGAGGTGCAGGGTTTGACTAGGAAGTATCTGTCCAGATGAGCACTCATGTGAATCTCTGAATTAGACAAACCCACACCTGGATATTCTGGAGGCATCTTGGATATTATTGTAATATTGATATGATTATGTTGGATACTGCAGCCCAGGGCCACTCTTCTAGCTTGTAGAACAAGGTGCCACCCAAATATCTGGATAGCTACATCTCCTTTTTCCAAATGCACTGTTGTTTCAGTGATATGTTAGATGGCCTGGTGGGCTATATTCTAACTTAGCCCTGAGGGGCTTTGGAGGTTATTTATGGTTTTCGTGACCCAGATTTTCAAGTGGTAGGTGCAGTCCTGTGCAAGACAGATGAGTGTAGACCTAACTCCTAGGTCTCCTCCTAACATTGGCAAGGGTCACATAAATTGGATATCTGCACTCTGTGCACTTGCCAGTGTGAGTCTGGTTTCAAAGTCACCAGCCAAACCAGAGAATTTAAAAATGTAGGCATCATGCCATAGTTCTGGGTCCCAGTCAGGTGTTAACATCAACACAATTTGTACATTAATGGACTGACACCCTTACCTCTTTCCACAGGTAATCTTAGCAGCTGAACTTGCTCTGCAGGAAATGTGTAGAGTCTAGAGCAGAATGGATGGAGTGTGTGTTATGGTATAAAGCCTGTATATTGGTACTGACTTTCCTCAGCGAGGGTAGGGTGTTACTCCTGAGGGTCTGATTGTCAGAAGCCCATTCTAAATCCTTGCAGAGGTCTGGAATGGTTTGGCAGTTGATTCTATACTGGTGCAATATTTCCACCTTTGATACCCACATGAGTCCAGGCCTAGGGCCTGTATGCTGTGTTGAGAAGAAAACGCCTGAGCTTTCTCTTCTACTGCTATCTCTCAACACCTGAGGTTCCATACAGTGTGGGAGGGTGACCTGGTATTTCTAAAATTACCCAGCTGAGTGTTCTATGGAAATGAAAGTGGGTACCTGAGTGCTTCCATTTATTCTTTAAAACTTAGCAATGCAACAAAGCAGTATCACTCAGCTATCAGCTGCTGTGGACTTGCCTAATGCAGGCTACTTTGGAGTCAGTTTGAGGCCCCAACAGATTTCTCTCCAGGCTGACTTGTGACCAGGTGCCAGGTCTGGAAATCCCATGCTGGCTGTTAATATTTTGACAGGACCCACAACCCCTGCCTGGGAGGAATGGCTGCAGCCCTAGGCATTATAGATGTACATTCCAATTCCATTTTAAAAGTGCTCAGTGGCGCATATTTTCACCTGCTCTTGTTTTTCACAGGCACATAAAACAAGCTTAAAAGCACACATCTTTTGAAAATACAGCCGTCTTTGTCTTCCTTTTCACCAAGGTCAAGGTAGTCTCATTAGGCATTAGAGTAAAAAGTGTGATGGGTTATTGAGGTGCAATAGACATCCACATAGCCTTTCAGTTGCAGAGAAAATCTTATGTAGATAAGTTGATATGTGTTATGCAGACAACTGCCCTCCAATCTTCTTTGGTGCTTTTGTCCTAATGAAACTGGTGACCCAACATTTGAGTGAGTGCAATGTCATCTTAACATGTAGTGCCAAGTGTAGGGTATTCAAAATACCACACATGAGCAACAAGTGCTGGATGAACCTGGACTTTCCGGTCCAGCAATGTCAATGTGTCTATATATGCAGCCAAAGAGTTAAAAGGATGTACCATGGCTATTTCAGCTCAAAGCTGGATTAACTTTTAAAATCAAAACAAGATTTCTGAACCCACTTAGCTTGAAGGTCAGAGAAATCTGGATTTGTAGTACACCCTCTGTTAGAATTAGCTAAAAATCATATCATGGGATTAGAGTGTATATTAAACAGAATGATTTGTTTTGTTTGTTAATGTAAATGTCCTCATAAAAAGCTTTGAGTCAAAAGAACTTTTAGGAGAGGTTACAGATCTATTAGTGCTGATCTTAAAAAATTAATCAGCATGACTGGATGACTCAAGTGATTGATGATAGAGTATGGGATATTTCATCTCTCTCATTGATGTGAGTCCAAGGCAGGTTAGTAAGTGACCCAAAGAGGTTACTATCTGAGAACTGTTAGATGGCCTGGATAAAATGAGCTTGTAGTTTCAGTCCAGTCCCCAGGGAAGTTTTTAGAATAGACTGGAGACACAATGGACTACAAATAATATAAGTATTAACGTTAATGAGGGGGAGGAATTTGTTACAGTAAGGATGTTATAACAAGAAATAATAGACACTGGAAAATGAATCTTTTACAAATGTGCAAATGTAGTTTTTTACAGTATAACAGTGAATACCTTGCTCAAGGGGTACAAAAGAGGGTTAGATGGGAAAACAGATACAGTAAAGGGAACAATCCTTTACTATGCAGGTGATAGGGCTAGGTAATTCAAGAGGCTTTTTCCTGTTTCATCAATGGCTTTATAGGTTTGGGGTTGAAAAATACCCAGAAATGGGTGTCTGAATTGGGGCTGAGTGCCTTCTAAATATCCAGAACAGGGCAGAAGTTATGCTTCATTAATCATTTAGAACAAGCATGTTTATAATGTTCTTCTTGACGATACATCTCAAATAGTGTGCTGGAAATGCCCTCCTCCACTAGCTAATTTTGTTGGGGATGAGGTTCTTGATCACAGATGTAGACCTTGGCTCTTATGTTTCCTTCTTTCCTCTAAAAGATTCATCTTTATTTATTTGACCTTCTTTAATCATTGTAAATGTGAACAGTTTTTTAATTGAAAGGAACACATCATCTTAGTTGTCCAGATGGCACACGAACACATGACTATTGATTTCCCATTAGAAAAACCTCTGAATTAGTTTCACATATTTATATCTGTACATGTGAGCTTCAGCTCTTACCGTGCTTAATTTAGTGTTAGCCCAATTACACAGGTCAGTGCAGCTGAATAATACTGGTCAGAGGGCAGAAGCGTAGAATATTTTTCCTCCAGGCTTACCTGGCAACAAATACTAATTTTTGTGCTTGCTGTCAAAACTGACATCAGCATCTATAGCAGTATTTGTCTGGGTTTTTTTCCTGGTATTTGGTTCTTGCTTTTTCTGTGTGTCAGGTTTTGTTCCTCGTTTCCAGTTGCCTCTTACTTCTCACATTCATCTTCATTTCTGAAATACTTACTTTCTTACCTCAGTGACTTTCACTAAAGCTTATTTCCCCCCTAGATTGATAAACAACACTGTGATGTACCTGATATATGACATTTTTTGGCTGAATTAGGAGCAGTAACTGCTTTCTTCAGTCAACGTGGCCAGTTGCTGGGTCGTCTTGCTAAATGTCTATTCGGTGAATAGCGACAAATGTGGCTGTATTTGTGGAACCGCCAGAGTAAAGTTACTGTTCATTGAGTGCTTTCAAGGTACCTGTAAAGTTGGGAGCATTTGTAGCATGGGCAATATTTAAAAGAAACAAAAGGTTATATAAAGTGACCTTGATCAGTTAAACTGGCATTCCACTCTATACTCAACTCAGTTAATGTTCCACTAAAAGAAACTTTACTAGGCCAAACTCATCCCTAGCATAATTCCACTGAAGTCAACTGAGTTCCACCAGAGATGAATTTGGCTCATTGTTATGTGCATACTGCTGGGCCTGTGTTATTACAAAATTCTATGGAATCACTTTTTTCATATACTTCCTTATTCGTGGCTTGCTGAGCCTGAAAAAATGCCCTTCCCTGATAGACTTTGATTGTTAATTGCTGCTGCATGGAGTCCACGCATCACTAGTGTTGCATTAAAAATGATGGGCCAGATGCATTACTGGAATACCTCCATTGTGATATCTTTTAATTCCTCTGTTGTTCTTCTTTTGCTGCTGTGCTTCAGATGAAGGCCATGAGAACAACAGAAACTAAAATGAGGGGCATCATACTGACTTTCAGAGCCAGATGGTGTTCAGTTTTTTCTTCACTTGCTTTCATAAACAGGTAGCCAATAATCCATCCTTATCAGGAGAGGAATTTTGCTTGTCTCTGATATTTAGGGAGGTTAGTTTTAAAGCCCTGTATGTTAATGACCCTGAAACAGGATAATACATTAAGTGCATGACCTTAAAACATGAAGATTGGCAGGACTAATGGGTAAGTAAGAATGTACCCTTTTTACATACATATATATGTCTTTGTGTGTGTGTGTGTGTGTATATATATTTCTACTTGGTTGTCTGCAAGTCCTGGCTATAGACTTTATTCACAGACACATAAGCAGATTTTGTGATATGGCAACGTTCCTTATTATGTCAACTGAACTCAATTTTGTTGCACTTATTTAGGTGCTGTGTCAAGGATAACTGAGCAAGTGGTAGCAGAGAAAGTAAGTTTAGCGGGGTCTGGGGAAAAAGAACGATTCTCTTATGAAAAATCTCATTGTCCCTTTAAAAATAAAAATGTGATGCTGTGCCAGAATTAAGATGCAACAGCTGGTGCAGATAAAATAGCTGAGCCAAACAAGCCTCTGCTACAAGCTTAAATTCAACCTGAATTGATATCCCCCCCCCCCAAGGGAAATGCAAATATTTAAATAACTACTTTTGGGTTTTGGTTTTTGCGGCCCCCCTCCCCAAGTATTTTCTGGTTAATGTGGTTCTTCATTCCCTGCTTCTGGCCCAACTGGAAGCACAAAATGTTGGAATGTCACCAAAAAGTCTGTTGTGATATTTCCAGACCAATTTTACAGACTAAAGAAGCTTAGCTAAGTTTCTAAACTGTTCAGTGGTGTATTTGGACTGAAACTCCAAATATTTTGCATTCACCTTCGAAAGTCGATATGTGGGCTGCAAATGTAACCCAAAGGAGATTCTCTCAATAATGTGCCAGAAGCAGAGGTCTTTGGAAGGGTAGGGCCTAAGTGGAGACCTGTGTTTCTTTCTCCATTCCCCCACTCCTATGTCTTCTCTGGTAGAGGGTGGGACCCTGTAATTGTGCATACCCCTAAGATTTGTTGAACAATCCACAGAGCTGGTGCTTCCACATGGAGGAGGCCCAGTCTTTACAGAGCCTCAACCACTCCTTCCCATTGTTCTGGCTCACTTCGGAGCCATTTTGCTTTTTCTCTCTGAGGAATGTGAAAGCCATGAATTATGTTTAGGTGGGATACTGCAGCAATGAGCACCTTGTGGGCTGTAAAATATACTAGTTTCAGAGGGGATAATGCCAAGGAAGATTATCTTGTCATGTCCTCTCCTAAAATACACCTACAGAATTCCAGTGACAGAGTTCTGAGATAAATCCTTTGCGAGAGTTCTCCGTTCATGTCTTGGTGCATGTTAACTTCTTGGCCCAAATATATGTACTACTCCACTTCTTCAATTTCTTCTCCTGTGACCGTTATTCGGGCTTTTCGTAAGACGTCTGATCGCATGTATTTCGTTTTGCAGTGGTTCATTTTCAGACCGACCTGACTGCTTTTCTTGTCGAGTCTTCGTAGCATGCTCTGCAGTTGGTTGGTGCTTTCGGCAATTTGTACAATGCCATCCGCGAATCTGAGATGAGATAATCGTTCTCCATTTATATTAACACCACTCCTCCAATTGATCTTGTTCATAACCATTTCAAGGCAGGTGGTAAATAGTTTCGGTATTATCATATAAGTATTTTAATATAGATAAAATAGAACCTGAGCTGTGCGTGCAAATAAATAAGGAAATGAACTGGTGCTTTATTCTCACAGAGAGATATTTGGATTTACACTTGCATAAATACTTGAAGGATTAGCCCTTAATATTATTGCTCTATGTATTTATTTTTTGGTTTCACAAAAGTAAGTGGTTATAAAATACCATATTGCTGGAAATGAAAGCTAAGTATATTTTGTGAGAAATTTAGAAAGAAGTGATCAGCTCCACTGAAAATATATGAAAACATCCTATTGTTATCTGTCTCCTTGCATCTTTCCATATGCTTGTTTCAAACAGCTGATATGTGTTGAAATTTAGAGTGTAAGCTCTTTGTGGCAGGAAATGTCACTTACTCAAAATTTGTACAGTGCCTGGCACAATGTAATACTACCACTAATTAGAAACAGCACAAGAATACGGGGCTGAGATTGTAGTTTTATGTCTGAAATGTAATACTGCACATAATAAGCAAGTCTTTTAAATAGAAATGGCTTTGAGAAGGTACAAAGTCATCAAATATGACTGCATTTCTTGTTTCCAAGGTGCTTTATGACACAATAATGGTGATTAGCTCTAGATTTAATCAGTAAGAAAATGAGCTGAAAAAGGTTGGTGTTGGTGAGAACCCTGGTGGCTGTGTTGTAAGTCTTGTAGAGATAGCAAGGAAATCGATTTAAAAGGCCCTGGTGTGACTCAGAGTGAAGGTAATCGAGGCATGAATCATCGTTTTAGTGTTTCAGCAAGAAGTAGGAACTGAAGTCTAGAGACATTTTAGGCAGAGTAAAATAACTTGCAAGAAGGTTTTGTATATGTGTATGAGGATGAAACTGACAAGACATAAAATGGACTCAAGCCACATCTTGAATTTGTCCTTCAATTTTGTTTGCATGTGCATTTGCAAGTGCAAATAAGCTTTTGAAAGAAAACTCCCTGATCAGTGGGCATCTGCTAGCAAACCACATTGTTGGATGTGAACATTTTACTATTTGGGCCAACAAATGAGATCTTTTTAAAGAAAACCGAGGGGAAATTTAGAGGCTATTTTTTAAAAACTGGCTCACTCAACCTGCCAATGTGTGACCTAAACAACTGGTGTATCACAAATGACTAAAGTGTGAAAAATCTATATTTTGTTGTGTTGCTATTGGGAGATGGGTTTTGAAGTAGAAAACCATTTTTTAGGATGTTTCATTGCTATGTAAATTAAAATAACTAATTTTATAATAGTTTACACATGAGGTTTGGGTAGAGGGGGTCCCTACCCATTTTGTTGAAGGTTTGAGGGGAGGGAGAATATCTGTTTGTTTTCTCAGGGCAAAAGGGGGAAGAAGCTGATTTGGGGAATAAAGGGTGGCCCATGCCTAAGACCCCAATACAGTTGATTCAGCCCCCACCCCCAGTCTTCATTTAAGACTGTCCTATCTATCTGCAGGGCTCCGTACCTGCTGCCCCTAAGAAAATCTTTGCACTTGCTGCTGGGTCCCTGCTCCCTTCTCTTTCTTTGCTCTGTGGAGAGGAGAAGGATGCCCAGGAGTTTTTCTTTTCCAGGTGGGGAGGGAAGAGGGAGCTGCTTGGGCTGTGACACGTTGCTCTAGAAAAGAAGAGGAGATGAAATGTTCTAGCCTGTGAAGATCCCAACAGCTTAGGGCATGCTCCTCCCATTTCTCCCTCCTCCTTCTGTGAATAACATAGCAACCAGCTTCCTCACCCTCTCCCTACTCAAGAGTCTGTTGGCTGGCTTCTGGGTTCCTTCCCTGGGGCATTGTAATGGGGTCTGCACCCACCTATTGTGCATGCCCCCTTTTCTCTGGCTGATATATACCTGTAATCACAGGCCTTTTCACAGGGCAGCACCCACCTGTCAAGGGCAGCCCCTTTTGCTTGGTTGTGTGTGAGCCTGCTTTTGGTTTTAGTTCTTATATCAGGGTGGCACCCGCCTCTCATGAGCACCCTCCCCCCCCAGCTGATGGTTCTCTTGGTGGGTCTTCAGTGACTCAGCCCTCCAGCCGAGCCACATACACTGTCCTTCCCCCTTCCGAGGTATACTGTCCCAAGTTCTTATCATGGCCCCGGTATGAGGCCATAGCTCTTAGGCTTCTTCCCAGAGGCACTGCCTTCTTCAACCACCCAGCCCGGTCCCATCTTGGTACCCATATCTGGTGTCCTTTCAGCAGGTCTCCCTGGGCTCAATCTTCAGTGTCCTAGCTGGCCTGTACAGGTTCTGTGCTCAGTCCCCCTGGGCTTCAGCCTTCCTGCACTGACTTGCCGCTGGTCCTGCTGCTCTTCCCGCCAGTCTGGCACTGGGTCTTCAACAGCCTTCCCTGGGCTTCAGTCCTGTCTGCAGTGAGCGCTCCACAGTGAGCTGTCCGTGGTACTGCTGTTCTTTCAGCCAACCAGTCACCCAGCCTTCCCTCCTCGAGCTCCACCCAGCAACTGAACTTCTCTGCTCTGCTGCTTGTCTTATATAAGGCCCTTCTGGCCCTGGTTTGGTTGCTCCATCAGCCCATCTAATTGGCTGCTCTTCTGCAGCTACTCTAGGCTGCCTGGAGGATTTCTCACTGCTCTATTCTGGGGCAGGATGATGCAGAATAATCAGGGGCCTCTGGACCTAGCCCACTCTGCTTCTTGGAGGGAAGGAAAGGGGCAGAGAGAGGATCAGAAAGGTGTCCTTCCATTGTTCTCCATCAGTCAGCTGCTGTACTCAAAATCTCCATAGTGCAGGGGCACAGGGAGGCAGAATGTACTGCTCAAGTGTACTATATAGTGGGAGGTCTGATCCTTCTCAAACATGATGGTGTAATACTTTGTGATCACATCCTTTCTCTTTCTGCCTCATTTTTAATTTTCCATCTTCCTTGAAAGTATTGCACACTGTTTAACAAAGAAAATGTCCCAGGTGACTTAGAAATAACAATTTTTTTTATCTTATTAGGATACAGCATCACTATAGTCCATGCAAATTGTGATATAACACAGTTTGGTTAGTACAGTGTGTTTAAGGATTTTACTAGTTTCTAAACAAGCTAAATGTGTGGTGGTTAGCACATTCTGGGTTTATAAACTAATAGCGCTGGATCAGGAGAGGGAGGTGGAAAAAGGGACAGAAAAGAGATACTCCCACTGACTTGAACAGATGCTGATCAGGCCTTATAATGCAATCGTACACATTTGTGGACTTAAAAAGATTCACGGGTAGTATTAATGTCAGTAAATTTTAATGTGCTGAAGAGTGCCGAGGATCAAGGCCTTTGACTGTAAACTTTATGGATTAGTTATCACATTACATATTTGAAGAGCTCCTACCACACTCTTGGTTGCTTGATACATGGTAATAGTTATAGTGACTATGTCTCGGAAGTTAAATATTATATTAAACACTTCTGTAGCAGCTTCAGTTTAAGGATCTCGGAGGACAGTGCAAACATGAACAAATTAACCCTCACAACACTCTCATAGGGCAGAGTATTGTTGTCCCCCCCCCCATTTTACAGATAAAAAAATTGAGACCGAAGAGGTGACTTGCCAAGCCTGTGGTAGAATCGGGACTAGAAATCAGATTTCTTACCTTCCAATCCCATACTCTAACCAACCACTGGACTATCTTTTCTTGGGTTTAGAATATATGAAAACCTCCAGCACTTCTCTTAATGTCTCTTCTGTGCTGCTGATATTGTAAGTGGTGTCAAAGTACATAAAAATCATATTAAATACTCTGGGGAATATCATTCTAAAAAATAAAACTCTGAAGATACAGAGACTAAGAGGAGGAAAAATCAATGTGGGAAGTGAAATGAAAAGGACATCAGACTCAGATGGGGTGGGTCTTATGTGGCATTTCATGAGGATTTGTTAGTTTATGTTCAGCCAAGTTATGGAAGCATTTTGGCCTAGACTGTGACTTGGATTATGCCCCACTCAGAGGAGTAAGATGTGGCATTAATACCCTATATGTGGGCTACTTGGAACTTTAGTCTAATGCCTCCTAGGGCTGTTTCTGGGGACAGGCAGTCTACATACCATCCCATTGCTCAGAGCTGTGTCTAAAGTCAGAATCTAGTCATAGATTTAGTTATTTATTAGATTTAATATTTATTATTTCAGTGGCTATTATTTTCAGAATCTTGACAGAATTTTCAACATTATGTATGCTTAGGGGTGTAATAGTCTTACATGGATGAAGACAGTGCTATAGAGGTTCATTTAAAAAAATAAGTTGAATATAGCTCTATATGAAGAGCAAACTTTTTCAGGAGGGGAAAATATTATTTCAAGTCCAAACTGGAGAGTGTTTTGCTACTTTCCCCGTAAAAATGAGCCATGCTTTTCAGATGAAATCCAGCCTCTCAAATGCATGCTTCAGGTTTCATTTTCTCAATCAAACAATACATCTTGGCTGCTATTAAATCTGACAAACTCTAGAAATTGAACTTGCAGATGAACAGGCAAACAATTGTCTGCATTTGTTTGGTAGGATGGATTTACTAGGATTTTACACTAATGCATGATATAAAGAGAGATTAGATTTCTGCCCCTTCTCTAAAATTCCAGTCTCCTTTTAGACTGTTCACACACAAATATTTCACAGCAAAGATAACACGGAAAATATATTTTAATACTCAGAAATATTTCCAAACATTCTTCAGTGCAAGTAATCAGGTATTGCATTTTTAAAAAAATTATTTGATCTGTTTGAGGGGCAGAATATGAGTTTGCCAATTGAAAACATAGGCTTCAGTGAAGGCGGTGGCAAAACTTTCACTGATTGCAGTGGGAACAGGATTGGGCCTGCTGTAAGCCTGGAAATGGACTTTAGGATGTTCGGGCTCAAGAGAGATATTTTAATGTTATGAGGGATGAGGTAGTTGTGTATCTCCCACAGTTCTTCCAGCTGATCTATTTGCTTGTTATGAGAGAACAGATTGTTCATGTCGCTATGGGCTCTGCTGACCTTCTCCCCTCTCTACACCCTGGAATTATCCCAGGTTTCTCACAGGGGCTTGTCCGTGTTCCTATAGATGTGAGTATGGAATTTTGCCATTGACTGCAATGAGAGCAGGGTTAATCCCAGAGCCACCTGGCCTTTTTAGCAGATTATACTTTTCTTTGTTTGCCTCCCTGTATTACTGAACTATTTCTCTTGGTTTTATAGAGCTCAACAAAGGATTGGTTAAGGATTGAGTGTATGGGCTGGTTGATGCAGGCTAACCTAAATAAAGAGGTGAGGCAAAGAGAACAGAGAATCTGCGCAGGCCTGAAGAGTACCATGGAGAGCCAGCTGTCTTAGAGCTTGAAAAAGAATATTTTGAACACCCGAGTTGCAGCAGTCATCACATAAAGCAGCTGGAAGAGAAAACTTGGCATGCTTGTGAAATATGTTCATATGCTAAATGTCAGCCATCAACTACCACCCTCCAAGAAAGGAGCATTTCACCAGTACATATTAGAACTATGTGGTTAACAAATCAGACTTAATTACTGCTTTTACTAATTGTACGTTCTCTTTTTATTATAAATACAGAGTGTGCAATTAAAGCATAGCTAGGCAAATCATTAATCATTTCCAGAGCTATCCCAGAGCAGAAGGGCAACCACTTACCACAGTGAAGGGGGCTAGATGTAGGAAGTGTGAGATGTGAGCTGAAATATTTGGGGATCTCCAGTTTTATAGGTTGATTCAACACATTTTGGCTTTTTTGTTTAATATTATGCTCCTCCTACTCAGAAAATGTGAAGGTACAAGTTAGTGTCTGTGTGGTTATGTTCTGGAATTATATGCAAGAAATTAATGATGGTATTTCTCCTGACAATGAACCGTAGGGATTGTGGGAATTTTGAGAGGTCAGAGTTCAGTCCAGAAGGTTGTGCAGTCAGAAGCTGCTGATCTAGTTTCATGCTGTGAATAAAGACTCTGGCTAGGCCCATGCAAAGTAAATGTATGGCTTGACATTCCCCTTCCATGCACTTTGTATAGTCGTTTACACCTATGCAGAGTGGGTGTAAAATCCAAGCAACAAATTGAGTGCTAGTGTTATACACCTGATTTCAGAGGTGTGATTACATCAGGTGCAAGGCAGTGAGTACCTTGTGCAATGCAACAATATTCTCTTTTGAGAAATTAGAAGAAAACAACCAGTCAGACTGTTTGGGAAAACTTGATAGTTTGAATTCCAAATATAATTACAAAGATACGGTATTAGGAAACCAAAAGCAACTTTCTTCAAGCATCAGTTGTGTCCTATTGTGATTTATAATTAGGTACATCTTTTCCTTGTAGTTTAACAGGCAGCTCATTTTTATTCTGTCTCTATTAGATATCTTATTCATACAAATTACAAGTGTATAAAATTAAACAAGTTATACCTTGCAGTGCCCTAATAATTAGCTTTTTGTAAACAGAAGTTACAGATAATTTTTTTCATAGACTTATTGCAGATCTTAGTAATTATGCTGTGAGATAGTTTTGCTCCTATTCTGGGTAAACTATTTCACCTTTTGTGGACATATATGGCATGCTGCGAGTTACAAGAATGTTGTATTAATTTGTTTTACAGACTGTGGAAACATAAATACGTGTGAAAAATCTATTTGATAGAAACTGAAGCTATGGGAGTTCTAAAACTACCTGTACTTCCATGAGCTCTTACAATACATTCTATGGCTTCTCTAATGTACAATGCAGTATATACTTCCAACTGTGAAAAGCTTAGCATGGCTCCTACCCACTTCTCCAGGGAGATTTTGCTCATATGATACAGCCATCATTTTTGGACTGCTGGTTTAAGTCCTGACTAGGCATGTACACAAGTGTAGCCATTAAACCCTATATTTTATACTATGGGAATCACCTATATGCTGCTTTGTAAACTCTGAGTTACAGTAGCCATCACTGATGGTCACATGAGGAACATTAGACTAGACCTCATTTCAATCTGGCCCATTATGGTTTGTCATAGGAACCTGCAGCTCTTGCCAAATCCAAGGAATGGTTTCTACAATTGTCAGCAATATCCACTATAACTGGGTTTGTGAGGAGGACATCACTGCTAAATGTTGGTCTTTTAAGGCCAAATTCACTAATTATGTGCACACAACTACTTTTATGATTTGTACTCACTTTACTCTAGGGCTGACTTTGGCTCTAAACCTCTAACCAGCAGTTTGCATTCACAACAGCTTTCACACTTGCTCTGAGGAGGGATACTGAAAACTTTAGAAAAATATCTACAGTGCTGTTCAGAACCTTCCTTTAGATAAGCAAATGCAAGATGTTTCTATTAGCAAGGAAGTGCATCTCTATAAACAATTCTATCCATCTGAAAAGTCAGCCAGCAGCAGACTAAAGTTCAACAAACAGTCCTTCCAATTCCAAAAATGCCTTTTTGCAGCCTTTTAGCATTTCCATGCCATGTGATTTTAAAAGGTTAGAATGCAGGATAGGAGATAAAACAGCTGCTAAGGAATGAGGCTGATGACAATGAAGAATTCTAAGGCTATGATGTATGAGATTTTTGCCTTCACTGCCAGCTTAGTCTACTTGCATGGCTTACGTTCACTGACAAGGATGTACACAATCTAATCTAAAACAAGGCTACACATCAGCTGTCATTGAGATTTTGTCTCAGTCCAACTGGGGCAGTATATTAACATAGGAATATTGGATATGGTCCAGCACAAGAGGTCAATTTGATGAAACTGTGTCCTATCCAGTAATGGGATGGGAGAATGACTGGGTTGGAGACTCAGTGCAAACAAACATTATTTTATTTTTTTCTGGAACTGAATGCAGTGTAATTGTTCTGTCAAGTCCACCTTACAATAATCTACCAGAGATTTTCACCTGACAGCCAACAAATTGAGTTAAAAATTGTCTTCACTAGTCCAACATATTCTCTTTGCCAGTCTATGTAAGAAAAAATTGTTAGCACTTCCATAATTTCTAGTCTTATTTTAGGGTTCCAAAAAGAACTAGATAAGTTCATGGAGGATAGGTCCATCAATGGCTATTAGCCAGGATGGGTAGGGATGGTGTCTCTAGCTTCTGTTTGCCAGAAGCTGGGAATGGGAGACAGGAGATGAATCACTTGATGATTACCTGTTCTGTTCATTCCCTCTGGGGCACCTGGCATTGGCCAGTGTCGGAAGACAGGATACTGGGCTAGAGGGACCTTTGGGCTGACCCAGTATTGCCACTCTTATGTTTTTATTTGATACACTTCAGTACATATCTGACAAAACTGACAGTGCTATTCCTAACTTCCAGAACAAAACTACTACCAAATCATTACATTATTACAATGTATGGGTATATTTTTAAATCTTTACTTTTCATCAAAAATAGAATACAAACTTCTTACTCTTCAAACATATTTATAATAATAATGTGTGTGTGTAAAATAAATCTAGCTATATATACATATATAAAAAACAAACTTAGGCTCTTCATAGTTCTATAAGAATTAACACACTTCAGTAACTCTAATCTTACACAGTACTTATAAACATCCCATAGTATTTTCTTTCATAGTCACGTATCACAAATACTCTTAAAAATACTAGTTTGCTAAATCATTTTGTTGACAGTCTTTTCTGTAGACTTAAAGAAGGAGGTCCACATTCTTACACAGGACTTATCATTTATCTGCCAAGCAAAGAGTTTGCTAGTGACTTCTTAAGAACTTAAGATACTGAAACACAGCTTTTCTGTTTACTGTTATTCCCGTAAAGTTTTGAGTATTGATTTGATGCTTTTGAAAATGAGACTGATCGTACAGTCAAGTGTAACATGAGCAGGTGCTGTGAAAATATTCCCCACATAGCTCTGCTACATAAGCTACTTAACCTAATTTATGACCTGAATTATTCTTTGATAAGTAACAGAGACTGACAATAATTTTGTCATGTCAGGTGAGGACAATGAAATTATCATGCCAATTTTCACTTGTGACCATAAGGAAGTATTTGAATCTGGGACTCCAGTGTTGGAAGTATTGTGCACTAACTCTTTGGGTCACGCAGATATCAGCAGGTAGTTAAAGATGTATCTTTTTGTATTATTTTTAATTGTGACAATTAATATCCTTTTTGAATAACAGTTGCAATATTGTGCCCTGCCACTGACATTCTAGATATGGCAACATAATGCAGTGCTAATAAGGATATTTTAAAGAAAGCAGTGCTTGCACAATGGTGAGTGGTGGTTTGAATTGCAGAAGATTAAGCAAGTGAAGAGCGGGGGAGGGGGCAAGGGGAGAGGAGAGGAGAAAAAATTGTACTTAAGTACTTGAATTTATCATTTGTCATCTTTTCTATTTCTGCTCTACCAAATTTTGCCTTCACCACATCCTATAGATCTGTTTCCTAAAGAGCTGACAGTCTGCTTTTGTGGGCTGTTAAGGATTGTGTGTGTGCACGCTCTCTGCCTCTCTCTGTGTTTTAGGATAACAGAAGAGTAGTTTTCAGTCCTGCAATATGCACTGAAGCTCGTGCTTGGGGCAGCAAATTCTAAGGGGCTGCTTCCCTCCAATCTTTTTTTTTTTTTTTTTTGGTTCGCCGCTCCGGACGCCCTGTAGGAGCAGGCTGCACACGCCGTCTGTCCCAGTCGGTGCCAGATCTGCAGCAAGCCCGGCAGGGTAGCCCGCGTCCTTCCCTGTCCGCCGACCAGAGCGGTGCGGAGCCCTCCCAGCAGGTGGCGCAGTGGGAGGGGCTGCATGGCGTGTGCCCCGCTGAAGGAAGCCCTAGCCGCCCCCCTTCTCTCTCTCTCTCCCCCCCACTCCCTCCCCCTCCGCCTGCTAGCCGGAGTGCGCACTCCACTGCCCAGGGCACGTCTGCAGAGTAGGGAGTCCCACTGCATCCTGGCTCCGGCCGCCCCACACAGTTTTTTTGTTTTTGGGTTTTTTTTTGCTTCGCCGCTCCCCCGCAGGTTTTTTGTTTGTTTGTTTGGGGTGGCAAAAAAGCCAGAGCCAGCCCTGGCTGGTAGGCTGCAATTCTGTGCAGTGTTTCCAGCTCTCTTACAACCCATTTTAAGTAGCCCCCCCATAGCAGTGGCACCAACCTTACCTTTCCACTACTGGGTGTGGCCATTTCCTTAGTTTTTCCTCTTGTTGGTCAGGGAGCTTAGCCCTCCAGCCAAATCAGAAATTCCTTCCTTCCTAGGGTTGTCAGAGCTGCAGCTGAGTGCCCCCTTTTGGCCACTCACTAGATTGCTGTGAGGTGATTTACCCTCCAGAGTCTGAACTGGGTGAATCCAGGCACTGTCCCTGTCTAAGAGTCCCCTGGGGTCTTGTATCTGGCACCCCCTCCTGTGACCATGTGGCCTCCAGCCCGGCACCATGGAAGCAGTGCTGGCCCCATAGTCTCCCATGCAGCTTCAACATACCCTCAGCCAGAACTCTACCCTCAAAGGGGCATGTGATAGGTGTAGCATATAACACTTTGCACAAGATTATACAGTGCTTTTGCTCTTTAATGTCCTGAGCTTCACTCTGTCTTGAGTTCTATGGTACCAAGGACCCATGGTACTTGGTTTCGGAGGTACATGCTTAAAGGCTTGTCAGCAGTGGTGGATGCACATAGAGAAAAGGGCTTTCATGATACAGCAGTTTTCATATCAACAATTTCCTAACTTCATAATGTCATTCAGAATTCATACCTTGTACATAGGTTCTCCAAATCACACAGCGTAAACAAGAGTATATCAGAGTGAAGGTCCCACACAAGTCCAAACCTCCTTTTCATGCTGCAGGGTCTCACCCATCTTAAACACTCAGGATGGGACTACTTTGATGGGTTTCACATATTGGTGAAAATGTGCAACCATGGATTACATTGCCAGAAGTTAGGATGGCAGACAGGCATATTTTGATTAATGGATTTTGACATGGCAACCCCAACTCCTCATGTAATCCCCCAGGAAGTTTCTCTTTATTTAGGAAGAAAAGTCTAGGTAGTATAGCCAACTACTCCCTCCAGCATTTTATTTTATTTTTTTATATTGGCCTGGAGCAGCGAACCGTGGCCAGTGGGAGTCGCGATCGGCCGGACCCGCGGACGCAGCAGGTAAACAAACCTGCCCTGCCCACCAGGGCCTTTCCCTACACAAGCGGCATCCCAAGTTTGGGAAACACTGATCTAGATACTACTTAGTCCTGCCTTAGTGCCAGGGACTGGACTAGATGACCTCTCAAGGTCCCTTTCAGTCCTATGATTCTATAGCCCACCAAATCAGGAAGAGGAGCTGGATGAGGCATTTCTAGAACAAATAACAGAAATATCCAAAACACAGGACCTGGTGGTAACAGGGGATTTTTACTACCCAGCTATCTGTTGGAAAAGTAATACAGCAAAACAAAATTTCCAGTATGTTATTGGAATGTATTGGGGACAACTTTTTGTTTCAGAAAGTGGAGGAAGTAGCCCTGGGAACAGCCATTTGACTTGATTCTGACCAACGGGGAGGAACTGATAGTTCCTGAAGGTGGAAGGTGATTTTGGTGTAAGTTATCATGAAGTGATGAACTTCATGATTCTAAGAAAAGGCAGGGGAGAGAGCAGCAGCAGAATAAGGATAATGGATTTCAAAGATCCCACAGGAAGAAAATCTAAAGGAAAAAGGAGTTCAGGGGAGGTGGCAATTTCTCAAGAAGATGCAGCTTTTAGTACTTGGAGTTGTGCTTTTAGTTTGGAGTTGTGCTTTTAGTACTATCCCAAAGCAAAGACAGGAAGAATAGTAAGAGGCCAACATGGCTGCATCAGGAGCTCTTTAATGACCTGAAAATAAAAAAGAAATCCTATCAAAAATGGAATCTTGGATGAATTGCTAAGGAGGCGTACAAAAGAATAGCACAAGCATGTAGGGACAAAATCAGAAAGACTAAGGCACAAAATGAGTTCCACATAGCAAGGGACATAAAAGGCAATAAGAAGAGGTTCTTTAAATGCATTAGGAGCATGAGAAAAATAAAGGAAAGTGTAGGCTCTATGCTTAGTGGGGAAGGAGCGGTAATAAATGAGAACATCACAATGGTTAAGGTGTTCAATGCCTATCTTGACGTTTTGTCTCTATTGCACAAAGAAATAGCCTTTTGTGCTGTAAGAATGTCAGCTCTTAAGTGGTTGTTTGGGATGGTGTCCCTCGCATACATTTTCCAGAAGCTGGAAATGGGTGACAGGGGATGGATCACTTGATGATTACCTGTTCTGTTCATTCCCTCTGGGGTGCCTGGCATTGACCACTGTCGCTAGATGGACCTTTGGTCTGACCCATTATGGCCGTTCTTGTGTTCCTGTTGATAACAAAACTGTGAAGCAAGATGCCATGCATAAAGAGAATGCAACTGTCCTTATAGACAATAAGAAATAACTATTATTGGCATTTAAAAATATTTCAAATGTTTTGGGCACTGGGGAAAGGAGCAGAGCAGTTTTAAATATTTTTGCATTTCACTTTAGGAACACACACCTCTACAATGATGGTATATTCCAGCCAGAGAGAATTTAACCTCCTCCTGAAACAATAAGGGGATTTCTTGAGCTTCTAAGAGTTTCATGGAACACAATACTAGGCCGATTAAAAATGTTTTAGAATGTTGGAGACTCTTGGATACTGAAGTGGCTAATAAGGTGTTCCTAATGACTTTTATCAGAACCAAAGATGTACATCATCCAGCTATTTTATGCCACAAACTGGCATGTTCTCATTATTTACAATCTGGAAGTTGTACTTACAATTAGCATCTTATTCGCAACACATTAAATCTTAGAAACAATATTGGAAGCTAGGTTGTAATGTACTCCATTATTACTGTATTCATTGGGAATGCATATTGAGAAATAGATCTATCACAACTTGCTTGTAATTACCACGTATTTCTGTTGTCAATAAGTGTGAAATGAAACAAACCACTAAAGTACTGATCTTCACTGTGTCCTGTTGTCTACTGTGCCCTACTGAAGAAGGCAGGGGCACTTGGGCACTAGCAATCATATGTGCTCACCGGGAAGGGTCTCTGAGCAGGAACCATGTAAGGTCTAGATTTTTGCCATGTTCTGAGCACTTAGGCCCATGTTTGCAAAGCATCATAGTGTAGTCCATCAGTTCGATGATGACATTTTCATGCTATCTCTTTTTGTGGATTCGGGAGTGACTCTGAAGTCCAAAGCATGATGTGAATCCTTGTGAGCAGATTG
This sequence comes from Trachemys scripta elegans, assembly GCF_013100865.1. Classification (NCBI taxonomy): domain Eukaryota; kingdom Metazoa; phylum Chordata; order Testudines; family Emydidae; genus Trachemys; species Trachemys scripta. The sequence continues at coordinate 74,495,080 of NC_048304.1, forward strand.
GGCGGACAAAGTCATTGGTGAGAATCTTGGTAGCTATAGTAGTGGTATGACACTTTTCTCTTGCAGCTAACAATTGATTATTTCTGTCCTCTTGAAAGGCTTGGAAAGCTCTGAGTGTTGTGTGTAGCCATGTTGATCTATTTGATGCAGCCTTCTTGAGATCATCCAGTTTTATTGCACCACAGTGTATGCTGTTCTTGATGCTGTCCTTGTAGTACTTTCTGGGTCAGCCTTGATTCCAATGTCCTTGTGCCAATTGTCCATAGAAAAATTTTCTGTGGCGTCAATGTTCAGGCATCTTAATGATGTGTCCAACCCAGTGTACTTGGGCTTTTATCAGCATGGCCTCGATGCTTGTGGCATTTGAGGAGAACCTCCGGGTTGGTCATTTTGTCTTGCCAGATATCCCCATAATGGAATGCAGAGACCGCATATGGAAGGCCTCTAGCTGTTCGATATGCCGTTTGTATGGTGTCCAAATCTTGCAGCCATAGAGAAGAGATGTGATCACAAAAGAATTATAAAGTTTTATTTTTGTTGAGAGGATTATGTTGTGGGATTTCAGGACTTTGTTACGTAACTTTCCTAATGACTGAGAAGCTTTCTGTATCCTCTTTGTGATCTCTTTGTCAAGAGATTCGTCAGGGGAGATATTGCTGCCGAGATAGGTAAAATTGTCAATTTACTGTAGTTGGATTCCACTAATAGATATACTAGGGGATATGGCATGGAGAGGTGAAGATGACTGATGCAACACCACAGTTTTCTCCAGGCTCATTGTGAGGCCAAACAATTTTGATGCTTCAGCGATGTACGATGCACTGGAGATCTCCCTTTGTGTGTGCTGGAGGGCACAACCATCCGCAAACAGTGCTTCTCTTAGTAGTAGTTCTGTTACTTCTGTTTTTGCTTTTATGCCTTATAAGACTGAAGTCATGTCTGTATCTGATGTATATGCCTCTGTTAGCCCCTTTTTAGCATGGTTGAGAATTTGAGTGAAGAAGAAGTTAAACAGTACAGGGGCACAGACACTGGACATTTGAAATAGGAAAGGAGTCAGTGAGATCTCCATTAAAAAGTACCTGACCTTGCATCCCCTCATGAAATAAATGAATGATTTTTACCAGTTTTGGTGGGCAACCCAAGTTTGCGGAGGATCATCAATAATCCTTCTCTATTGACTGTATGAAATGCTTTTGTCAGATCAATGAAAATGCTGAACAGATCAATGTTTTGTTCGATACTTTTTTTTGGTATTTGCCTGATACTGAAAATCATGTCTATGGTGCTATGGCCAGTCTGAATTCACACTGAGTCTCAAGTAGATTGGCTTCTGAGACAGATGAGATCAGTCAGTTCAGGAGGACATGAGCAAAGATTTTTCCAGCGGCAGATAGGAGAGATATCCCACGGTAGTCATCATAGACCGTTTTGCTGCCTTTATTTTTAAATGTAGCATCTTTGAAGTCTTGTGGCATTTCTTCATTGTCCCATATGTCAGTAAGGATCTTCTGCAGTGTTACCACCATCTTTGGACCCGCAAATTTATATATTTCTGCAGGTATTCCATCTCTGCCTAAGGACTTTCCTGAGCTGCTCATACTGATTGCCTTTTTTATTTCTTCAAGTGAAGGCGATGAGTCAAGGTGGCGTTGAATAGGCTTTTGAAGTACTTGGTTAATAGCACTTGTTTCAATTGAGGATGGTCTTTTCAGTAGTTGGCTGAAGTGTTCAACCCATTTCTGTTCCATGTCACGTTTGTCTTTGATTACTGTCCTGTCATCAACAATCATAAGTGAACCTCTGCCCACCTTTGAAGGTCCATAGATGAGCTTCAAGGAATCAAAGAACTTCTTTTTTTATTTGTTTCTGCAAACGTTTGAGTGTCTTCTGCTACTTTCTCCCACCATTGATCTTGCATTAAGCGTAGTCGCCTTGTGCCTTGCTTTGAAGGTGTTTGAGTCTGTCTCTCTTTGAGGTGGACTGAATATCATTTTGTCAGTTTTGGAAAGCCTCATTTTTTTTCTTTCAAGAGTACTGTGATTTCCTCATCATTTTCATCAAACTAGTCATGGTGAGCCCTTTTCTTCCATCCGAGGATGTCAGTTGCAGTTCTTTGTAATGTCTCTGAATTCCTCCGATGAGACAAGGTTATCAAAGTTGGTTTCTAGTGCAATTTTTAACTTATCTTGATAGGATGCATGGTTTAGTTTAGTAATATCAGGGGAGGTCTTGATTGTTTTGGGGCATTTGGGCATGTGGGTACAATGTGTAGATCCAATATTGACCTAATCATTCTATGATCCATCCAACATTCTACTCTATGCATGGCTCTGGTGATCCTGACATCCCTTATGTCACAGTGTCTGACAATGATGCGATCTATTAGATGCCATTGTTTGGATCTGGGGTGCATCCATGTAGTTATATATTTGTCTGCCTATCTGAAGATGGTATTTGTAATTGTCGGGTTATGTTCTGCATACTAGCTTAGGAGTAGAAGACCATTTTCATTCATTTTTCCAATGATACCTTGCCAGTTGTTATCTTTACCTACTCTTGCATTGAAATCTCCTGGGATGATTAGTTTGTCACTTTGTGGTGTTGGCTTGATGTGAGAGTTGAGATCAGAGTAGAACTGTTCCTTAGCATTGTCATTGTTAAGGTGGGCGCCAGGGCCGGCTCCAGGCACCAGCTTAACAAGCAGGTGCTTGGCGGCCAAGGGAGAGGGGCGGCACCTGCGGCAATTCGGGGGCAGCAGGTCCCTCACTCCCTCTAGGAGCGAAGGACCTGCCGCTGAACTGCCACCACCGATCGCGGATTTTTTTTTTATTCCAATTGTCGCTGCTGATCGCGATCGCAGCTTTTTTTTTGGGGGGGGAGGCAGAAATGCTGGAGCTGGCCCTGGTGGGTGCATATGCGCTAATGATGGTAGCAAATCACGACTTATTTAGTGGTAGCTGGAGTTTCATGAGTCTTTTGTTGATGCCTATTGGGAAATCTTCAAGACATTGCAAGAGTTTGGTCTTGATGGCAATTCCTACTCCATGGATTCTATCTTCATGTGGTTCTTTTCTCTTCCAAAAGAAGGTATAACCCCCAGCCAGTTTTGTAATAATGCCCTCGTCTGCCAATCTAGTTTCACTTAGTGTTGCAATGTCAATATCATACTTGGATAGCTCTTTTGAAAGAAGAGCTGTTCTTCTTTCAATTCGAGAGGTATTGTCTTTTTCTATCATAGTTCTGATGTTCCAAGCAGCAATCTTTAGTGCTTTTTTAGTTATCTTTGGTTTTTGACCGCATTGACGATGATCCGTTGTAAACTGGCCAGATTTGATTTGGGCAGGCAATGTTTGAGACACCTTTTCTAGCCCCTTCCCTTACAAAGAGGGAGCAGTGCAATCCGAAAAAGGGTTGCTCTGTCACCTGGGGTGTTGCCAGGCTTCCCCGCTGCCGTTGGGTCAGGGATGGGCAACCAATGTCCCAGGCCGCCTGAATGCAGGCTTGTGGTTACGATGGCCAGTTATCATCTTCACCTGTCACTTTGCCACTCCCCCATCCAGTGGATAGCCATGACTTCTGTAATGCCCCATCATGCCTTTCACCTTCCACAATGAGTTGCTGCACTGCTTTTCAAGCCGTTGGGCCAATATATGGTCTCTTTCACCTTGACTACCAGAACAGTCTTGGTTTGCTTGGGACAGCAATCCCTAAATCACCATCATTTTCCACACTTCCAGTTAACCTCACCTGGTTTAGCTTGCCTGCCGAGGCTGTTTACCAGGGTGTGGCTGCCGTCACTTACACACACATACTTACAGCTACTTGGAGCCACAGTGAGATCTGGGTGTACAGTGAGGACCAGAGGAGGAAAAGAACCACTCGAGACGTGCGACAGTTCGAATCGCTCAAAGGTACTACCTCTCCCATACACCCCTCTGCTTTGCTTTAAACGTATGAATAGTTCCATTGAAGTCATTAAGACTACTTGCATGCTTAAGTGCTTTGAAATCTTTAAACCACAAGTTGAGGACTTCAATAGCTCAGACATAGGTCAGGGATTTGTTACAGGAGTGAGATTCTGTGGCCTGCATTGTGCGGGAGGTCAGACTAGAAGATCATAATGTTCCCTTCTGACCTTAAATGAGAGGGGCTCAGCACCTTGCAGGATCAGGTCCTAAACAAGAGAAGTTATTCAGTTGGGACTTTTTTCAACATGAGTAGTTTCATTAGTCAGTGCAACTACTCATATGCTTAAACTTAGCCATGTACTTAAGTACTTTGCTGAATCAGGGACTTTGTGAGGAAGAAAGCTGTAGATGGTAACTTGATTAACCTGGGTGGTGAAGCCAACTTACTTCAGATATTTTAGAGCAAAATAAATATTTGTTGCTGTTCCCTGTACATTTCATTCATCTCACCTCTGCTTCAATTTACCTCAAAAGATGTTGAGGGTGCTGCTTAACTGCCTTGCAACATCAGCCAGTTGCTGACTACAAGGAGCTCATGTTTGTTGGATGATTTTCACTCAAATGTCTTCCATTATTTCAATTGGAGCAGGAATTATAAGTTTTCTTTTTATATATATATATTTTTAATAATTATTTGTATGGAATATAATAGTGGAACCTATTTTTCTCTTGTAGTCTTGCAAATGTTACATCCATGCATTAGTATGGATGTTGCACATCTGTAAAGACTCTAAGTCAATTTGACATATGTCCTAGTTCATTTCAAATGTTGAATACTTTTTAGAGGATACTTTTCCTAACAAAGGAAGTGTGCTTCAGCAGTCCAGAGCTTGTTTAAAAGGCTGTATTTACAAGTGAAGCTAACTGTTTTAACTGCAAATGCAACATGCTGATCAGCATCTATAGGTTCAGCATCTAGAGTCAGACAAACTACTGTTAAAAATTAACTTATTTGAAATGTAAATATAATGCAATGTTAGATTTTGAATACTGTGCAAAGTACACATACAAAGCAGGTGCGGTTTCCCACATTTTTAAAAAAGCCCACTTTTAATTATATACTACAAATTATTCGCTTAGAAGACTAGAGGGGGGAAAGTTGGGAAGATATCTAAGTATAAATTAATATAAAAATGAAGTACCTAAGAATTGTAAAGCAAAGAAATTAACAGATAAAAAAGAACATTTTTATCAAGTATAAAGAAATTTATATTTCAGTATAGCATAGCCACCTTAACTATGACCCAGAATATGTATTGTTCTCACATCAGTAATCTCATAATGTGTTTATACTATCAGACTATTCTTAAAAAGAAATATATTGGTAAGTCTCAAATCCACATACATAAATGGAGTTGACTTTAAAAAAAGACAGTCAACATTTTTCTGTGAAAAAAGGGATAAACTTTTTGTGAAAAAGTTTGTGAAGTATTTTCCTAGCTTTTCAACAAGCTCTGTACATAATTTCTCCATAAATCAATAGTTATGCATTTTGCTATGGAATTATAAAAACATATAACTATACTCTAATTCATATTTTTGTCAGTAAATATATTAATTGATGTCTCCCATCTTACATTCCATAAAATATTTGTATATCTAAATCAAGATGGAAAAATTAATTGAAAAAAATAAAACCAACACGTAGAGCTAAAGTTGTGATGAAATATGAACATTTGGTACAGATAATGTGGATGTTTGTCATCATGTGGCCAGTGAATTTTTGTCATCATGTGGGCAGTGAAAGATTAATAATGTCCTTAGTTGTTCATTTCGTTTTAAGTGTATGGGTTTTGTAAATTAGGACATACTGGTAGGTGACATTGTTTTCACTTAGGAACCTTAAATTATTTGTTTTCCCTCATGTTATATGTTGAGAATACATGGGATATAATGATTTTATCAACATGTTTGGGATGGATGAGTGCACATCTAAAATGCATGCCAATACATTTTTATGTGACCCCTGGCTATCATGTATTCTGTGTATGCAACACATTTTATAGAAAAAAGAAGTAAAAATGTTTTATAGTATTAGTTTTTTATTGGATCAATTTTTTGTATCTTTCCATCTACACAGTCAGGCTGCCTTAGTATCTGTACTCAGAGGGAAGAGAAAATTAAAACTTATACATTTTTAAAACACCTCATAAAAGTGACCTAAAACAGCCTTGCAATACATAAAAATGTTACAATTTGTAAATCCAGTGTCTTGGGACTTCCAGAATTAGAACTAAATGCTGTGTTGAACAGCTCAGATTTTTAATTCTACGGGTTTATGTGATAGCAAACCGTAAACCTATAAGTGGAGTGGGACTATATATTGTATTTTGTAGCTTAGAGCAATCTTTCCCCCCTTTCTCTTCTCTTCTTTTCTCAGACGGGAGGAGGGAAGGGACTTTTTTGTGGGGTGGGGAGGAGAAACAAACATTTTTTCCAAAAAATAAGTTTGTTTGAAGCTGCTCGGAGGGTTGGAGTGAGAGTTGTCCTGGGGGGATGGAATAGTGCAGGGGAAGTGATCAAAGGGGCATTTGTGTTGCATTTGTCACATTAATATCACCTCCACATGGTGATGTATTTGCATAAATAAGTTATATACAGAAATATACACACACCTAAATGCGTCAAGCTATAGGATTGTAAACAAATTAGTTGTAATTAGTATATATGACTTTACTACTTTAATGGTAACTACACTTTAACTGTAGAATTAAAATGAGTTTTCTTTATCATGCTTGTCTGCTTTTCTTGCTCTCCTTCAGTTAACATAGTGTTGCCTGTTTACATTTTGGGGGGGTTGTTTGCTTTTTATCACATGAATTTTAGTGCTCAGTGAAAAGTGCCCGATTTACAGCAGTGAGGATTGCAGTTCTCTCTCAATTCCCAGAGCAGCATAGATACAAGTTTCCTAACAAAGCTTTACTGATCTGCCACAGCTCTTATTGGAGGAACTACCTTTAGTGGGGAGGGTTGTTCAGTTTCCACACCCATTCAGTCCTTGGCTTCTCTTCTGAGAATGTCAACAAAGGTGACAAGTGAGATAATGGTGTTTATGTGCAGCTGCCCCAAGTGTGGACTGAGTTCACCCACCCATTTCAAACATGTCCCCAAGTGGCCTTCTTGGATCCAACCCAATGAGATGCTGCATGCCCTCAGAAGCTGAAGTCGCTTAGCATCTTACAAAATCAAAGCATCAGATGTCAACAACCTTTGCTCACTACTGAATTGGACTAAATTCAAGCTAGTGACCTACAGCATAAGAACAGCCATATTGGGTCAGACCAGAGGTCCATCTAGCCCAGTATCCTGTCTTCCAACAGTGGTCAATGCCAAGTGTCCCAGAGGGAATGAACAGAACAGGTAATCATCAAGTGATCCATCCCCTGCTTCTGGTAAACAGAGGATAGGGACACCATCCCTGACTATCCTGGCTAATAGCTATCGATGGACCTATCCATGAACTTATCTAGTTCTTTTTTAAACCCTTTTATAGTCTTGGCCTTCACAACATCCTGTGGCAAGGAGTTCCACAGGTTGCTTGTGCATCGCATGCAAAAATACTTCCTTTTGTTTGTTTTAAACCTGCTGCCTATTAATTTAATTTGGTGACCCCTAGTTCTTGTGTTATGAGAAGGAATAAATAACACTTCCTTATTTACTTTCTCCACACCAGTCATGATTTTAGAAACCTCTATCCTATCCCCCCTTAGTTGTCACTTTTCCAAGCTGAAAAGTCAGTCTTATTAATCACTCCTCATCTAGAAGCCATTCCATACCCCTAGTAATTTTTGTTGCCCTTTTCTGAACCTTTTCCAATTCCAATATATCTTTTTTGAGATGGGGTGAGGGTGACCATATCTGCATGGAGTATTCAGCAGAAGCCATTGGTGTATTTTGTAGAATCTGCAGTGCCAAGATTTTTCTCTTCAAGCTTTGGCACTCCTGCTGTCACTATTTGTTTTTGTGCTGCAAGCACAGCATCAGTCTTCCCATCATGTGTGTGACGTGGGAAGAGAACAGGGTATTGATCAGGGGGTGTGCTCTCCAGGACAGCATTACAATATATTTGGAATGGGAAAGTAAAGCTCTAAGATAACCAGAGAAGGTGTGGAATTCAAACCTAGTCAAGTTTGTAAGGAGATTTTTTCCTCTCAAAGTCTGCTGCAATGCAATTCAGTAAGGAGTCCGGATACAATCAATTTCTTACTATAGGGAATAAATCTTAATTTTGGCAGATTTCCATTTGGTCTTATGATAAATTGTAGGAAATGGTCATCTTATATAAGGAAGAAAAATCCCTGTGTGCCTGAAATCCTACACGAAGAAACAGCTGGCAGTTTTAAAGGAAACATGTCCATGTCCCTGTTGCAGAAGTCTCTTTGTTAAATTAAATAGGAAGAATGCAGCAGGAAACAAGCACTCCCTACTGGCCCTTCCATTGTGAAAAGACCCTTGAGAGCTTCTGGTTCTTTCTCAATCCTGCAGTGAGAAGATGGCATACTTAGGACAATGGAGGTTTTGGTATGGTGATGGGAAGGTCATGGTGATGGTTTGGGGAGGGTAAAGGGGACAGTGGGATTCTGCAGCTCTTCCAGACACTTAGTTTTCTCAGGAGGAGACTATTTTCACGTCAATGAGTTCATGGTCTTGGCTGACAGCACTGTTGACACTATCAGCCTATTCTGGTGGCATGTGTTTCCTTGACTGAACTTCCCACATGTCACTCAGCTGAGGACAGATTGTAGCAAAGTCTCTGCATGGAGAGACCATGCTGCTGGTGGCAGGCCTCCCATCCAGGATTGGAAGAGTACTCAATGGAGCTGATCTCAGCTAAGCTGTGGAACTTTGGCTGTGCTTTGCGCCCAACGAGCAGCAGGGGGAAGGACTGACCCAATTGGAGTCTTGCCACTGATTTCGCGGGGGGCAGAATCAGGCACTCTGAAATAAAAGTAGCTTTAATCAAAGGAGACGTCTAGAGAGCCCACTTCAAATGTAAGAAACGAAAGGTTGTTAGGGATTTAAAGCTTAAAGCTATCATCCTATTACTCTGTGCAAGTGTTAAATGATGCAATAGTTCATTTTCAGAGTGAGGAATTTAACTATATATATAATATATCATACTTGCTTTGCAAAATATTTTATAAGCCCATTCACTGTTTAAAATATAGAAGCTTTATTTTTCCTTCTCTCAGGCTATAGTCTGGACATTGGTAATCTTTCTAGTCTGCATTGCAAGACATTCTGTAGTTGTCATCAGATTTATACTTATGGTTCCCATTGGCCATCCATGGCTTTTTTGATGTCTTTTACAGCTTCTGAGGAGCACATGGCTGTACCTGAAGAGAACAGCTCCAAGCTTCTGTCTGTCTACCATTATTAGTAGTTCAAGCCTAATGTTACTGATGATTGGAAAAGGGTTTGGGAGAAAAGTGCTGTAAAAGCTATTCCCAGAATAAATAATTCACTTTGGTCTTGCTGTTTTTTGCCTTTTTGGAAATAGACTATATAGTCTCACATCCAGGCTGCTGGGGAATCAAACATTTTATTTCCATCGCATAAAGAACATTGAAGAACTCTAAAGCTGATACTCCAGTATGTTTGAAATAAAACCCCAGTAAAGTTTGCATTGCTGTGACAAACCTGCACGCCCTGCTGCAAGCATAGAAATAAGAGACAGATGAGCCAAAAAGGTTAATTACTTTCCATTTTTCACCCTTACATATTTATTTCAAATGACCTTCTGTTTCAGTGCCTGAAGGTGGCCAATTAATCTTATGTACTTTCGTTTCCTCCAAGAGAACTACTGCAGCACGTCTCACTGTTCTGTATAAAGGTGTGAAAAGTTCTGTACTGTGAAACAATACCAAAAAGAACAGAAAGCCTCATTGCTTTAAAGGGCCTCTTCCATGGTGTTTTTTTTTCTTCCTGTTTTAAAGCTAAAACTCCTAGTGAACTTGGCATGAAAGATGTTCTATTGAGAAGACAGCAGGGTCTTCTTTTACAGGAGTGTGGTCTCTATCACTCCTCAAAAAGGACTGAGTTCAGTACCTCTAAGATGTATTTAGGAGTTAATGTTTTCAAATGGGAATGCACCATTTCCCCACCTTGCCTTCTAAACCACCGTCTTAATAAAAAGCCTGCTCTTTCCAATGAGGCAGTGTGTTTCTCTATGGTTAAATGACTTGGATAACAATAGCTTCCTTTTTTCCTCTTTCAGACACTTCATTTTGCTATCTTTGGTTTGTATGGAGAAGAATGAGGTGGTGCTCTGGCTACTCTCCACATTTCTTTAGTATATCTTCACCCTGGCTTTATAGACTCATTGCGGAGTTTTATGTTGTATTACTCCTAGTTTTAAAGCACGTCACACAGTGTTTCCCTTCTCTACGTCCATCTTTGATTATGTACTTTCCTTAAATCTGCACAATTGTTAAAGAAACAAAATCTCATTCTGGGCAGGAGCCCCTTCTCCCACCCGATCCCAATTAAACTAATTATTTGTGACTCCTCCATCTGTGAGAAACGGGGCTAAATAATAAATACCAGTGTAGCAGTCTAGTGATTTACTCATAAAGCAGAGTCTGAGATGTTCCAATGTAAACTTGGAGAATAAATATGTTTTTGAATTCCTTTCTAAGTCTGTTATCCAAGTGACCAGAACAGAAGTTGGTCCAATAAAAGATATTACCTCGTCCACTTGTCTCTTTGATTGCAGTATCTTTCCTGGTTTTGCCATTTAGATTGCATCAGTGCTATTTTTTAAAAAAAGTGAAAATAATGAGAGTAGAAACGATCAGTGAACTGAACTTTTAATGTAATCAGATTGTTTTTAAAAAAAAGATAACCTTACTAACGCCTGAGTGCCTTCATCATTTGGGATATGTGGAAAATACAGGTCAAGACACTGATGGTCTGTTTACTCAAAGGAAATACTGCTTGCTAGCTAATACGAGTGGGAAACTTTGGGTAAAGAGGAGGGGAGAATGTGTGCATTCAGTCAACTAATGTAGTTTATATGTGTAAATGAGTCCAACAATCTTTAGGGTCATTATATGTATTTTTTATTTATTTTAAAGTCTTTAGTCCTTTACACTGCAGGGAAAAACTAGATACAAAAACTTTTGGATACAGCTTCTATATCACAGGAGTAGCTGCCATTTTACCAAAATATTCTTAGTATGGGCTTTTTTCAGAGTAACAGCCGTGTTAGTCTGTATCCGCAAAAAGAAGAACAGGAGTACTTGTGGCACCTTAGAGACTAACAAATTTATTAGAGCATAAGCTTTCGTGGACTTTTTTTAGTATGGGCTGCTTATGCTAAAAGCCCTTTAGAATCTGATTCTGAAATGATTGTGAACTTTGCCAGTGATTTCAATGAGTGTATGATCCAAGTGCTTAATGAATCCTTTGGAGTGAGTTCTGACAATTTAAGTGATCCAGATGAAGAGATATTGGGCCTGCTTCTGCTCCCATTAAAGTCAATTAGTAAGTAACTTGCCATTGGCTTCAATGCAGGACTGTTCTACTGACTAGAAGGATTAGTCTGAAACCCTGTGGCTTTGTGTTGAGCTAAGCAGTAGAGTGGAGAATCTGTTTGCTTTTTAAAATAAGAGATCTGGCACTTTGACAAGGGCAATGCCTATAGTTATATCAATGGATTTAGTGGGCCCAATTGTGCCCCTGCTCTAGCCTCTCTTTGCTTACTCATGTGGTACAAAAGGGACACAAGTCTGCATTAACAGGGCAGCTGAGGATTTCCCTTGTGTAGGGAAATCTCTATATGGTGTAAAGCTAGTGTAGCCAGTTCTATGTCTTACCCTCATGCCTGACCCGGGCGTAGGGCAGGTTGGGATGTAACCAGAGAACCTTTCTTTCTGCCCATCCCTGGCAGAGTAATGGATCCCAGGGAATGTTGCAAGCTGGCACAAATTAGATCATCCTGGAGGTTCTTTAATTTGTGCTTGGAGCTGAACCAGCCTCTTGTCACACCCAAGATCTTAAAGTGTCAGATACCTTTTGCCCCCCACTTGCCTTGTGCCAAGTGAAGGTCGGCTGGATCCAAGGACCTATACCTTAATCTGTTCCATGTCATTCCTCTGCCTACTCCCATGCTGAGCAAGATTGATTTAATATATGATAACATTCAAGGGCCAATATGGAAATCCCTTATGTGGCTGATCAAGATACTATACTCTAGTTTTCTTCCTGTATTCCTGGAATTCATTTTATGTGAACAAGTTTGAAGCCCTGCATCCAAATGAAAAAAAAAAAAGGTATAACTGTCCAGTTCAGCATGATACACAATATGCCTTGCATAGTTACCTTGTCTTTGTGAGTGATGGCTTGGATGAAGCTGGTGAGAGTATCTTTTGCTGTCTTATTAAAATAGATATTGTGCTGGCAGTCAGGTCTATGTAAAGGTTTTAAAAGGCTATTTATTTTCCAAATGTATTATGACCTGGAAAGGGTTTTGTATATTTCCAGCTGTACGTTATGCTTTGGGGCTTGCCTGGCTTTTGAAAGGCCCTTTCTCTTTGTATTGCTTATAATCAGTGTTCCATATAACCAATAAGTTGGAGAGAGGCAGGTTCTTTCCTTATAGGTACAATATTTGATTGGCCACATTTGTGTCTGTAAAGTGTTCCCATGGTCTGATATTTTCATCTATTGTAGCCTCTTACTGGTTAACACTGTTTGAGTTAAAATTCTATCACATTAAGAGGCAGTAGTGTAGGCCAGTAGATGGAACACTAGATTAGGAGACAGGAGACTGAGGCTCAGTCACTGGCTCTGTCACTGACCCATTGTGTGACCTAAGGAATAACCACTGCATCTTTGTGCCTCAGTTTCTCCCTCTTTAAAATGGGGATACTCAGTTCTGCATACGAGCTAAGCATTATTGAAGTGTGGTTATACTAAAATGTTTGCTTTTAAAATGAGGAGGTTCTGTTGGACAGCATCAACATCAGGCACATTTAAAAAGTATTTTTCCATCTGCTGTGTGATTCAAACTCTTGCACTTAATTCCTGGTGCAGGTGGAAGTCAGTCTCCAGAGCAATAGATATTATTGCTTGTAGCATCCTGAACCCTCTGATTTCCTAAATTACAATAACTTCTTCTGTTGTGGCTGCTTTACTATCAGGGCTGCAGTTGTCAGTCTCTCCTCGCTCACTCTTTCCAGAGAGCCACTTGGACTCAGTCCATCTGAGTCATGGTCTGGGTGAAGCTGAGGCAAACGATTCAGTGAATTTATTGTTCCTCTCTTCAGCAGGTGGTGATCAGCAGCCTTCATTAGGTGGGGTGGGCATGAAAAGCATTCAGACTTGAATCAGATACCATTGCTTTAGTTTTTGGTCCACCTGCATTCTGGGGTTGAATGTGACATTTGAATGCTGTGCTTTTCATATCCTCTCCAGCAGCAGGTGCTGCAGAACCAGGGCTGGCTCTAGCTTTTTTGCTGCCCCAAGCAAAAAAAACCAAACTGCCAAAGCCAAACAAACAAACAAACAAACAAAAATGGCAGCCGCAGGGAGCGCGTGGAGGGCGGCTCGCAGGGGGGTGAAGGGCGGCGCCCACCTGCTCCCTCCTCCCGTGGGCAGCCAGGCGCTGCAGCCCACTCGCAGCCGGGCGAGCGGGGCTCCCCCCTCCGGCCTTGGGGTGCCTCTCCCGGCCAGGCAGGCAGAGCCCCTGGGGGCTGCAGGAGGTGCTGGCTCAACTGCTCCTTTAAAGGCGGCTCGGCCGGGCCGGGCTCAGAGCGGTGCGGGAGCAGAGGCTGGTGCAGGCGGTGGGGATGGTGTGTCCCGGGGAGCCCGGCGGCACGATGAGCGGCGGGGATTGCTAGTTCCTGCCCCCCGGCCCAGCATCTGTGCCCCTGCAGGGCTGGGCTGGGAGTGGAGCGGGGAGCCGCTCGGGAGTTTGGGGGGGCCGCCAAAGCAAAAAAATAAATAAAAAAAGAATCACAGCAGGGCGGCTGGAATGTGCCACCCCAAGATTGGCCGGAAAACTGCCCCTTACAATGTGCCGCCCCAGGCACATGCTTTCTCGTCTGGTGCCTAGAGCCGGCTCTGTGCAGAACACCTCCACCTGAAATATGGTACAATACACCCTCGCTATAATGCCCTTCATTACTACGAATGTCCAGCTATAAATGAACCTGGTCCCTGGAATCCAACTACAGTACAGTACTGTACTGTTCTTTTTTTTTTTTTAAAGGGGAGGGGGTGATGTTGCACATCTGTGCACATTTTTTGTCCAGGGTTGAGCCTAAGGACAGAAACTAAGGAGTGGGCTCCACCCTACCCCCTGCTACTGTGGGGGCTGACAGCCTGGAGCCTGGGGCTAAAGTCACAGAGGTCATCTAAAATCTCCCTCCCTGACCAACTTCTAGCCTTAGTTGTTGGTGTTTGTTAATAAATTAATTAATTTAGCTAATGCCTTTATCTAAGGTGACTTAATTAATCTCCTCTAGCAGTTTATGGTTTGTTTTGATTTCCTTTTGCTATAATGAACCCCTGGCTATAACAAACACAGGGCTTGGATCCCGTCAGGTTTGTTATAGTGAGGGTGTACTTTAGTGATTCCAGGTCTATTTCAGGCAGACTATGGAAGTGGATAAATTAAAACTGAAGGATATGGTGAGTTGTGACAGAGTCCCTGAAGCACAGAAGCAGCAGTGACAGGAGCATTCATGTGGCTCAGTACAACAGTTGGTTCCAGTGATGAAGGATTATCACTGTCCAAGATCAATTGAGAACAAAATGGAATCTTGAAATATGGAGGCATTATTACACTGAATTATTTTTTAAAAAAAGTGGAACAATATTCCCCCCCCAACTTGAAAATGTACAAATTTCCATTGTAACTCTGTATTAAGACAGTGACACATGCTAATGTTTGATGGCGTCAATACATATTTATTACATAGCTATTCTATGCATTTTAATTTGCTGTGTAACACACAATAATTACCTTATTCTGTTTTAATTGAATGTGAAGTCATGCATATTAGAAACTCAATTTGCAGATTACTTTTTTGTCTGTAACGATTCTAACATGATTTTTCTGGGTATTTCAAATTTTAGCCTGTGTAGGCAAGATCCAGTACTAATTGTTTTGCTTTCTGTAAGGATTTGTGCTAGTCTAGCTCTCTCAACCTACCAGTCCTTTCTAACATACTGTACAGTAGGATTTGTAAGGCTGCAAAGCCAAGATTGAATTGTTAGGCAATGCCGCTCTGAAACTCTGCCAAGATCTACTTGGTAATCCCAGAAGAATTAGGAAAAAGGGGATGGAGCATGTCACAGTCATTTACATCATCTAAGCTTGTCATTGGATCACAGGCTAAAGGGAACAATTACAGAACTGCTAAGGCAGGCATGGTTCACATAGGCATTAAGGAACTCTGAATCAGACTTGCTGTTCACCTATGTATGTGTATTAGCCTTAGTATAATGATGGCTGCAGAAATCTTTGTATACAGCAGCCTTTAAACTGTGGACTCTGTAATTCACTTAATCCAGCATCATAGTGATTTTTTAAATTCTGCTCTAATGGGATGCTCAGATGGAAAATTCTTGAATAGGTCTGCAGATATAATACTTTTGGCAGTTCACCAGAGTTTGCACAGGTTGAAAATTCTGGATCACATGCTCTGCAGTGGGATAACAACTGAAGTTCATCTACTCAGGGTACATCTACACTACAGCGGGGAGTCGATTTAAGATACGCAAATTCAGCTACGTGAATAGCGTAGCTGAATTCGACGTATTACAGCCGACTTACCCCGTTGTGAGGACGGCGGCAAAATCGACTTCTGCCGCTTTTTGTCGGCGGCGCTTACTACCACCTCCGCTGGTGGAGTTAGAGCGCCGATTCGGGGATCGATTGTCGCGTCCCAACGGGACGCGATAAATCGATCCCCGAGAGGTCGATTTCTACCCGCCGATTCAGGCGGGTAGTATAGACCAGGCCTCAGTTATGCTTATATACCTCCCATCACAGTAATGTTTGAGATGTTTTCTTTATAGAGACAGGTGAAATATAAGATTAGTATTAAGAGGATTGAAAGTTCTCTATATTTGAGAATCCACAGTGTTTTTCTGCAGTAGCAAAAATATTTGTCACATTAATTCACAAGCTTTTGGGGTTTCTTGCTAACTAAGCTTGTTAGTAGAGGAAGAATTTGGAGATCAGTTGAGAGAAGATGGGGTGTGGGGGAATACTGTGGTAACTCTGAGCTTTAATCATTCAGATTTCTGTTGTTCTGAACTTCCAGATGGCATGTTGTTCCATTCCTTTCAATGATGAGACGTAACCTTTTGGGAATTTCCTTGGAGTGGAGAAACAGGTGTGAATCTGCATCCCATTCTCACACCCTCAGAGTGCTCTGTAAGCAAAGCAGGCTCTTTTCTCTGGTTTACAGATGCAGTGAATTAGCAGTTTGGATTAAGATTCCACATGCTAAACTGACTTAGTTTTGTTCAGTGGGTCCCAAAAGAATTTATTTAGCAGGCAAATGCAGTTTCATATTCAGAACAATTAGCAGACACCGAGAAACTCATCGTGTCAAAAGCAGTATTCTGAGGTACAGCCAGGACTACTAATTGTTATTCTCAAACATGGCTATCAACCTGACTGAGGTCACAATTCTGTGAGTAGCAGCAAAGAGGCTGAGGCCAGGTTTCAAGGGGCTGCATGCCAGTAGGAAATGTTATCTGTGGTCAGTCAGAGAAATCTGCATTGTATTTTCCTTTCTTCCCCCTATTTCTATCATATGCAACCTAAGAACTGAGATCCTGTACATACTCATGTGTGCGCATACATACACACACTTTATAACCTAGTTATGCAAGGTAGAACTAAGCTGGTTTTAGCTGAACCAACCAAACATACTGTACAGTTCCAACCAACATACAGAAGTGCTTAATACTAAGACTGTCCTCTGGACATGGAAAAATTTCCAACATTTATAGTTGAAGAGCTGCTGACCCTCATGATAAACTTTTTACAGAGCATTCTATTTGGAGACAATTTGGCTGCCATCTCATGTATTTTCTATTGTTCTTTCCTTATTCATTCTTTCTCCTTTGTTTGTTTGTTTTTTTCTAAATATTCTGTAAAGAAACAGGATCTCTTCTGTTCTGGAATTCATCTGCTTTTACTGTTTACTCCCCGTAAAAAACCCTAATAATCTGCATGAGGTCACAATTAGTGGTAGAGTTGTAGCTAATTGTGATCTCACAAACAGGCAATTAGGATTTTATGAGGGGAAGGAGTAAGTAGAGCGTAAACTCCTAGGCAGAAGAGGTCCTGTTTTTATGTAAGCATCCTCAGACTAAAAGAGAAAGGAGAAATACTAATAATACATGCTACACCATATCAGCAGGATTGGCTACATAGAATGCTTTTCAGTTTTCAAAAGAGGTGCCATAGGGTCTTTAAGCAGAACCTGTATCCCAAAGCACACATTTATTCCTCCGTCCCCAAATCTTTTTCTTTCCAATGTCTGGCTGATGTGGGTCCCACGCATGAATTTTTATCCTTCAAATACAATTAGTCAGCAAACTAGAATGGCTGTGCTGTCTCCAGATTTCCTTTTAGTGGGGGAATTGCTTCTAGCTTGGAGGTAGAGCCTGAGGCATGGAAAGCTGGCTAAATGTAAAATAACTGAAGCTATAAAATAATGTGACCAGTGTCCCTGAGAGGCTGGAAAAATCTTTTAGTCACTGCCTACTTAATTTTTGGATTTCTTCCATGATCACGACCTGAATTTTCTCCTTCTAAAGAACAAAATTGGAAAGAAACAAATATTCTTACCAGGTAATGAGAACCCATTATCGTTGTCCCTCATACCAGCTCTCCCCTCAGTCCCAGCCTCCCGAGTGATTGCATCTTTCATCTAGGATGGAACTTTGTATTCTGTCCAGCAAGATTTCAAACACAACAAATTTTTAAGAAGCCATGTGCATGTGTGCCGCACAGGGTATGCTCTCCAGGGAAATTAATAGTGTTGAGTGAAAACAACATGGATGAGCATACATATCCTTGGTACATTCTCTCTCAGTTGGAATTTAAATCAAAATGGAACGTTTTTCTAAAAGACATGCATTTGTTCCACCACATGTTATTGACTACCTTCATGAATCACCGGGAGGAATTATATGTTCTGTACAGGACCAAACCTACCTATGTAAATCCCTACAATCTTCACCATGTACAGCCTGCAGTGCAGTATGCCTGAGGCAAGTGAGAGGGTTGAGAAAGAGATTTCTTTTATTGTGCTAATAAATTAGACTGACCAAGGGTTGGTGCTAAACTATTGTGCATGGGCAGGTCTCTCAGAGTCAGGCATGACAAATTCTAAGAAATACCTGTGAGGCATTTCAGGGGTTGGGAGGGAAGGAGAAAAGTCTCACATTTTAAGTTATACAACAATTTGGTCTCTCCATCATTAAAAATAACCTCACACCTACGGTATGTTTTCATCTGTTACAATGACCTTTACTTGAAAAGAGAGAGAAAAACATACTGTCGGAAGCAAAAACATAGTGCAAATAAAAACACAAAGAGCAGGCTGCTTCTATGTTAATGAGAAACTGTTGATCAAAGTGCAAAAAAAGTTTTCTTCCTGAAACTGTTAAGAGTGATGATTCTTGAGCATGTAAATGAGGGCACTAATCTAGGTGCACAGTTGGAGTCGCACAAATCCTTTATTTTCAATTAGACTCATCCCTTTGGTAGTCAGAAAAGTATTTTACTACTTTGTGCACCACTGCTCCCCAACTCTGCACTGTTTAAAAACCTAGTTTCCCTGAGACATGAATTCTTTAGATCCATGGTGTGAAATCTTTTCTCCAGTTACTGAAAGAAGCACATAAGGTCCCAACAGCAACCCTCTAGAACAGAGGCCTGGCTGTAGAAAAGAAAACTAAAAGCTATTTTTTGACATGATAGCAGTTCTCAGGTATCTAAGGAGGAGGGAGAAAACTTGTTCACCTTAGCCTCTAAGGACAGAACAAGAAGCAATGGGCTTAAACTGCAGCAAGGGAGGTCTAGGTTGGACATTAGGAAAAAGTTCCTAACTGTCAGGGTGGTTAAACACTGGAATAAATTGCCTAGGGAGGTTGTGGAATCTCCATCTCTGGAGATATTTAACAGTAGGTTAGATAAATGTCTAACAGGGATGGTCTAGACAGTATTTGGTCCTGCCATGCGGGCAGGGGACTGGACTCGATGACCTCTCGAGGTCCCTTCCAGTCCTAGAATCTATGAATCTATATGAAACTAATCTGCCACACAAAATACCAATAACATAAAAGATTGTTCCAGCTGCTTGTTGGAAGCAAAATGGGCAAGTGGGTGATTTATGTTACAGTTGTCTGGAGTGCTTGAAAACAAACATACAAGCTGTGTAGGCTCCTGTTAAAAATGCAGAAGAGGAACTACCCAATCATAGTTTTTTTTTCCATTTTAGAATCAGTGGGTATCAAATGGTTTTCACTATGTAGAGTTTTTTTTAAAACGTTTGTCTCCAAGAATCTATATAAATCCATAGCTTATGATAATCTAGTCAGACCTTTTGTTCTATTTTTGGCTTGTGTTCCGAGCTGGCTGTGGTATATGACTGCTTAACAAGAATGCATTTCACAAACAGCATTGAAAACATCCTTCAGGATCAAACACCTCCTTCACCAGTTTGACTGGAAGGAAATAGGGGATGGATCATTAAAAACACAGTGCTTTTCATTACTACCTACTAAAAGGCTTGAAAATTCTGCTTAAGAGATTTCACAGATTTTCTAGTTTCATGGGTTTCAAATTTTGTTTAGCAACATGCTTCTCAGCATTTGTTGGCCATGTAGTGCACTAAGGGCCTGAGTTTCTTCAGAGGGATTGAGTACCCACAGCTCATACGGACTTCAGTTGCTGATGCAGGTGCTCAGCATATCTGAAAGTCGGGTCCTAAATGCCCAAACCCCCCATTGATTTGAGAGGGAGTTAAAGGCAGCAGGATCTGACCCTACGCTCATTGGTGGAAATCTGAAAATAAATTGCTAGTACTATTTTGACATTGTAAACTATTTCCCTAAATATTAATTTTCTAATAGAGGGAGAGTAATTTGCACCTTTAATTAGGTTGAAAATGCATATGCATGGCTAAATTGGACAGAGCCATCCTTTAATGTTGGCTTTTTCTTTAGGCTTGGAAGCTGCTTTGCAATCTTAAACACCATCTATTAAATATGTTGTTTAAATGTCTGCCTGCCTGCCCTTGACACTGGGAATGCAAGTGCCCATTTTGTGTATGCAACTCAGGCACATCATTTTGTAATTTAATCCAGTAGAGTGTAAATTGGAATGTGTGTGGTTGGTTCCAAATTCTTTGCTTTAGAGAGAGACTTAAAATAATTCATAGTGGGATGTTGTTTCCCACCTTATACAATTCAAATAATCCTCCACTCCACTGATTCTTTCTTTGATGTCAACAGTTTTAGCTGTTACTGTAGATCAGTAGGAGTCTGTTGCACTTGGCAAAAAATTCTCTAAATTTATTTGTTTATGAAGCTATATGGGCATCCACCTTTTATAAAGGCAGCAAAATTTCATGTTGAAAAAACCTTTCTGGACTTGTTGGAAATCCTGCCACAGACATTTGGCAAGTGTCTCCTGTGCTTCCCAAAGAACAGTGGACAACTTTGCTTGAAATAAACAATATACTCCATTTATTTAAGGATTCATTTTGGGCAGGGAAGTAAAATTCTCTTTCATAGTCTTACTTGATCAACACTGTAGGCAGGGCTGGTGCAACCTATTAGGCGACCTAGTTAGTTGCCTAGGGCGCTAGCATTTGGGGGGCAGCATTTTCTTCGGCGGCAACCACGGTGGCCGGATGTTCGGCCGCCCCGGTTGTCGTCGGCATTTAGGCAGAGGAAGCTGGAGCTGTGGCAGGGGGGCGTGGGGAGGGCTGCCTGCAGCAAGTGGGGGGGGGGGCGGAACGCAGGGGAACTCCCCGCCCCAGCTCACCTCTGCTCCGCCTCCTCCCCTGAGCATGCCACCCCGCTCTGCTTCTCTCCCTTCCAGGCTTGTGGCGCCAAACAGCTGATTGGCGCCGCAAGCCTGGGAGGTGGGAGAAGTGGAGCAGCAATGGAGTGCTCAGAGAGGAGGCGGAGCAGAGGTGAGCTGGGGTGGGGAGCTACTGCACGGCTCCCCAGGCGGGGGTGGAGCTGCCATAGGGGGGGCCTCAGGGCGGAGGGGGGGTGAGGAGCTGCCGCAGGGCTCGGGGAGGGCGCAAGGTGGATGTTTCGCCTAGGGCGCGAAACATCCTTGCACCGGCCCTGACTGTAGGCAGATACTGTGGAGGAATTGGGGCTGTGTGCCAGGCACTACTACTTCTTCAGTACAATGAGGCAAAGCCTTGGCTCTACCTCCATCATGTTGGCTCATACAGTAGCATATTACCACCTCATTGAAGCAAGGTAGTAGCAAAGAAGGAATTGTGCCTCTCTAGTTTGAACTGAAGTGGAAATAGCAAAACATGATTAGAAGAGATCTTCTCTTTATATTTCTGACCTGCCCATAATTGGAAATCATGAATTCTTGTGCATGTGACATTTCCACACAACATATAGACCAAAGTGGGTGAGTTAAGCATCTACACCTTTGGATGCTTACTGGGAATGACTAAATCTGAATGAATCTTACAGGTTTCACTCTGCATGGATTACCTAAAACCGCCATGCAGGACACATTTCCTTATAGTGGCCAGGGGCCAATCAGTGCAGATTTGCTAGGATGTTTGGATTCTACAGAATGTTTGTAAAGCCTCTAGGGTATCTCTGTCATTGAATAAATGACCAATATGGCATCAAAATCAGTTTGTAAATGAAGGAACATGCTTCTTATACTCTTGCGTTAGAGAGAATCTTGGATGTCCAACCAGAAAATTTTTTTCCCTGTATGACTTAAACCCCTCCCAAACAAGGTCTTGTTCAGGTGTTGTATTGTTCAATTTAACTGTGTACTACTGCATAATTACAAGATAAAATGCATGAACATTTTTGAGATATGCACTGCTGTTCTTTATTGGATCAAAGCACCAGTAGATTTTCTTAATAGGCATAACCCATTGTAACATTCATTTAATTACTTTCATATAGTGTATTTCAATTGTTTGCAAATTATGAAATAAACAGGCCAAGGAGGAAAGCTGTAGAACACATTTTGCAATTACTTAGTGCCTGCAGATATCCTAACTCATTCATTTTACAGTGACCACTTATCACTGAGGCAGGGCCTATCATCTTGGTTACTCATCTGTACAGTGCCTAGGACAATGGGGCCATGATTTTTAATTGGGATTCCTAGGCACTACTTCCTCAGAACCAATAATTTAATAATACGATTCCTCCCTGCCTCATCCACCTCATGAAGAAGAGCTCTGCATGGCTCAATAGCTGGTCTCTCTCACTGACAGAAGATGGTCCAATAAAAAATATTACCCCACCCACCTAGTCTCTAATATCCTGGGACCAACATAGCTACAACAACACTGCATAAATCCCTGCCTGTGGACAGGGTGTGCACACCGCTCACCAGAAAGGATGGGATTAAAGAGAGACTTTTGGATCTAAGCAGCCCCACCATACATACTCCTCCATTCGAGTACTGCTGGTGGCACTCAATGCATTCCTCCTCCCCCCGTGGATGGTTCTTATGTCTTCACTCATCTGACCACCATTCTCTTCCTCAGAGGCTTGCTGAATGTCTTTCCACCGGTATGAAAACCTACCCCCACTTGGGACCTGAATATCGTCCTCTCTGCCCTCACTAAACCACCCTTTGAACCTCTTGCGACTTGCTCTCTCACCCTCCTCTCTATGAAGGTGATCTGTTTTGTGGCTATCACCTTGGCAAGATGCATTAGGGAACTGGTGGCTACGATGGCTGAACCCCCTTGTACCATCTTCCACACAGTGTCTCCCACATGGACCTCTGTCCAGTGGCGTAGCCAGGTGTAGTGAAGGGGGGGAGTGATCACAAAAAAGGCGCCACCCGCTGCAGTGCTTTTACTCACCCGGCGGCACTTTTACTGACAGGGCGGCACTCCAGGTCTTCAGCGGCGGGTCCTTCACTCGCTCCGTGGGTCTTCGGCGGCGGGTCCTTTGGTTCCGCCGAACACACCCAGAGCGAATGAAGGACCCGCCGCTGAACTGCCGCCAAAGACCTGGAGCACTGCCTCATCAGTAAAAGCGCCGCTGGGTGAATAAAAATTAAAAAGGTGCCAAGAAATTGAAAAGGCGCCGCTTGTGCTTGGCGGGAGAGCGGCCACTGCCCCGCTCCCCCCCAGCTACACTACTGCCTCTGTCCACACCTTTACTGCTCACTACACCATCGCTCCAGCAGTGGTGACGGATGCAGCAGTCGGACATGCCATCCTAGAGTCAGCTTTCTTGCGAGTCCCCACACCCACCTCTATACTGAGCACATATTGCTACCTACCCACATCTGAAATCCATATAGGGAGCATCACTCGAAGCAAAGGAGGAGGTCACTTACTGTAACTAGAGATTCTTTGAGATTTGTGGTCTCTATCTGGATTCCAGTATCTGCCCTCCATCTCCTCTGCTGTGGAGTCCATTGCTTGCTGGTAAGAGGGACCCTGGAGCGGCATTGACTCGCATGGCCTCTTATAGCTTCAGACACAAATGTGTAAATGACACACATGCAGGTCAACGGACACTACTACAAAATGGTTCTGGCTCTGGCATGTGTACCCACATCTGGAATCCAATAGGGAGCACACATCTCAGTAACCTCCTCTTTCAGCAAGAATGGTGGAGCCCATCAGAGTTTTGGAATTTGTGAACCTCTCAAACACTTGTGTGCAACACTTGTTTGTGAAGCATTTCTTCCTTGTGAGTTGAAGCAAAAGAGCCCCCAGCAGGGCTGAGGTGGAAGGAGGGAAGAGAACTGCCAGGTTTCTCCTCCTCCTGCAGTAGTAGCGAGGTGAAGAGAAGGAGCACTGCTTGAGTTTCCACAGGGCTCTTACAGTATGGACCTGCTGCCAGCCTTTGATCCGTAGCTCTTACGGCCTTCAGGAACCCTGCACACTCTCGCCTTACCCCCATCTTCCCACAGAATCCTGGCAGTGCTCCTCTTCTTATCACTGCTGCTCATAGATTCATGATCATTTAGTCTGACCTCCTGTATGTTGCAGGCCACAGACCTCACCTACCCACTCATGCAATAGACCCCCTAACCTTTGGCCAAGTTACTGAAGTCCTCAAATCATCATTTAAAGACTTCAAGTTACAGAGAATCTGCCATTTACACCAGTTTAACCTGCAAGTGATCCGTGACCCCTGCTTCAGAGGAAGGTGAAAAAAACCCAGGGTCTCTGCCAATCTGATCCAGGAGAAAATTCCTTCCCAACCTCAGATATGATGATCAGTTAGACCTGAGCATGTAGGCAAGACTTACCAGCCAGACACCTAGGAAAGAATTCTCTTTAGTAACTCAGAACCCTTCCCATCCAGTGTCCCATCATCAGTCATTGGAAATATTTGCTGCTGGCAATCACAGATTAGCTACATGCCATTGTAGGCAGTCTCATCATATCATCCCCTGCATAAATTTATCAAGCTCAGTCTTGAAGCCAGTTACATTTTTGGCCCACACTGCTCCCGTTGGAAGGCTATTCCAGAACCTCACTCCTCTGATAGTTAGAAACCTTCATCTAATTTAAAGCCTAAACTTGTTGATGGCCAGTTTATATCCATTTGTCCTTATGTCAATATTGGTGCTTAACTTAAATAACTCCTCTGCTCTCTGATGTATTTCTAGAGACTAACCATATCTCTCCTCAGCCTTCTTTTGGTTAGCTAAACAAGCCACGCTCTTTGAGTCTCCTTTCATAAGTTAGGTTTTTCATTCCTTGGATCATCATACTAGCCCTTCTCTGTACCTGTTCCAATTTGAATTCATCTTTCTTAAACATGGGAGATCAAAATTGCACACAATATTCCAGATGAGGTCTCACTGGTGCCTTATATAATGATACTAACACTTCCCTGTCTCCTAACGAAAATACCTGGCCTGATGCATTCTAGGTCTGCATTAGCCTTTTTCATAGATGCCTCACATTGATGGCTCATAGTCATCCTGTGATCAATCAATACACCCAGTTCTTTCTCCCCTTCTGTCACTTCCAACTGATATGTCTCTAGCTTATAATAAAAATTCTTGTTGTTCGGCCCTAAATGAGTGACCTTGCACTTTGCATTGTTAAGTTTCATTCCATTTCTATTTTTCCTGTTTACTAGGTTTTCCAGATCCTCTAGCATGCTATTCTGGACCTCCTCTATATTAGCAGTACATCACCACTTTCTGTCATCTGCAAATTTTATTAACATACTCCCACTTTTTGTGCCGAAGTCTGTAATAGAAATGTTAAATAAGACTGGTCCCAAGACTGATCCCTGAGCACCTCTATTAGTAACCTCCCTCCAGCCTTTCAGTATGACTCACTGTAGTCTCCCCTTTAACCAGTTCCTTATCCATCTTTCAATTCTCATATTAATCCTTATCTTCTCCAATGTAACTAATAATTTCCTGTGTGGAACTGTATGAAATGCCTCACTGAAATCCAGGTAGATTAGATCTACTGCATTTCCCTTGTCTAAAAAATCAGTTATCTTCTCAAAGAAGGAGATCAGGTTGGTCTGGCATGATCTACCTTTTGAAAAACCATGTTGTATTTTATCCCAATAACCGTTCACGTCTATGTCCTAAACTACTTTCTCTTTCAAAAATTTTTCCAAGACCTTCCATACAATTGAGGAGAAACTAACAGGCCTGTAGTTTCTCAGATCATTTCCCCCCCCCCTCTTCTTAAAATAACTATATTAGTAATTCTCCAGTCATAGAGTATGATACCTGAGTTTAACAATCCTTGCTATTGGTCTTGCAATTTCATGTGCCAGTTCCTTGAATATTCTTGGATGGAGATTATCTGGGCCACCCAATATAGTCCCATTAAGATGTTTGAGTTTGACTTCTCCCTTGGATGTGGTAATTTCTACTTACATATGCTCATTCCCCTTAGCCACCCTGTTACTACCTCTAAGATCTACATTAGCCTTATTAAAAACTGAGGCAAAGTATTTGTTAAAATGTTGGGCCATGCCTAGATTATCTTTAATCTCCACCCCATCCTCAGTGGTTAGCAGGTCCACTTTTTCTTACCTTGTTTTCTTTTTATTTATATGGCTATGGAACCTTTTACTATTGGTTTTAATTCCCTTTGCAAGGTCCAGCTCTTCTTGGCTTGTAGCAGTTCTCACTTTTGTCCCTACACTTTCTGACTTCCAAGAGGTAGCTTTCCTTGCTGATCCATCTCATCTTTCTAGTAATCACCTGATTGAGATGTTTGTTTATCCAGGTTGGTCTGCCATCCTTCCCTATGAATTTTTCCCCCTTGCTTGGGATTCAGGCTTCAGATAATCTTTACAATTTTGACTTGAAGTAATTCCAATCCTCCTCCACCTTCAGATCCTGGAGTTCTTTGATTCAGTCCCCTTCCCTAACTAATTCCTTTTGGAGGAAAAAAAGTTTGCCCTTTTGAAATCAAGGATCCTAGTTGTAGATCTATTTTTGTTTATCCTTCCATTTAGTTTAAACTGAATTAGCTCATGATCACTCAAACAAAGGTTATCCCCTGCAACCAGGTCTTCTGTGAGGTTCTCACTACTCACCAATACCAAATCTAAAATGGCATCACCTCTTGTAGGTTTGACAACTATTTGGTGAAGAAATGTATCAGCTCTCACACCCAGGAACATCTGGGTCCTACTATTATTAGTAGGAGTTGTCCTCTAATCTATCTGTGAAGTTAATGTCTCCCATAATGACACAAATCCCAGTAGTATTTATTTAGTTAAAACTATTAAAGAGGTCTCTATCCATATCCAAATTGGATCCTGGGGGTCTGTAGCATATCCCAAGCACTATCCCGGAAAGCCTTTGGGTAGCTTTCTTCCCCAAAGTGATTTTGACCCAAACAGGCTCTGGTTTGGCCATTCCATCTCTTCTAATTTCTTTATAGTCTACCTTATCATTAATATACAGTGCTACTCCACCTCCTTTCCTTTTATTTCTGTCTTTTCTGAGCAGCAAATCCCCCTCAATACCTGTGCTGTGCCTTGGGCAGAGAGAAGAGGAAAGCCTTTTCCCCTTACTGCTAGAGTAAGAATGGAAGAGACATCAACCACTAATATGCCAAGCTTCAGTGAAATTCCATGTACAATGATGTCATTCTGTAAAAGTAAAATAACGAATAAACCAACAATCTTTTCTCTCTCCCCCAGACTTTACTATAAGCCAGTTTAACTGCATGTGGTCTCCCCTATACAGAACATGAACTCTCTAGTGTTAGTATGAATTTCAAATCCAGTGTTAAAATAGATTCAGAGTAGATACCCATTCACCAATCCTTTGCTTTTTGGAGCTTGTTACACCGGTACCAGTGCTGCAGCACAACTGGCATCCCTTGTTGCAAGTAGCATACAGAATACCATCATTATAGATTCCACCCAACCTCTGCTATCATAATGACAAGCATCTTGAGGGGTTCCAAAATTTTATATCAGGGGAAGACTCTTTAGGGAAGAGTCTGGGCTGTGTATTTCTGATTGCAATCCAAACTTTCCCAAAGCTCAGGGTTGTTGTTGTTTTAAAGGAACATCGTCAAGGATGATGGGCCCCTGCTTTACACAGCTCTGAAAAATAACATCTTTTAAAATGTTTCCTAATTAGTTTTTTAACTTTCCAAAAGAAGGCTGGCTTCACTGGAGGCAAAATCTCAGCTTCGCAGCAGGATGTCTGACCAACAGTAAATCTGAGGGTGTTTTTGTGTAATGCCTGCCTGTTGTGTGTCCCACTCTGCCTTTGGGCCAGGGGTGCAGGGCTGGCTTTAAGCCGATTCACCCGATTCCCCAGAATCAGGCCCTGCCTAAGAGGGCCCCGCGCCTAAGAAGGCCCGCTCCGGGGGTCTTCGGCGGCATTTCGGCAGTGGGGGGTCCGCTCCGGGGGTCTTTGGTGGCATTTCGGCGGTGGGGGGTCCTTCGGTGGCGCGGAAGACCCGGAGCGGACCCCCACCGCGAAGTGCTGCTGAAGCCCCGGACTGCCGCCGGGTATTGGAATCAGGCCCCGCGGGTCATAAAGCCGGCCCTGCAGGGGTGGGCAAACTTTTTGGCCTGAGGGCCAAATTGGGGAATAAAAATTGTATGGCAGGCCATGAATGCTCACAAAATTGGGTTTGGGGTGTGGGAGGGGGTGAGGGCTCTGGTTGGGGGTGCGGGCTCTGGGGTGGGGCTGGGAATGAGGAGTTTGGGGTGTAGGAGGGTGCTCTGGGCTGGAACCGAGTGGTTCGGAGGGGGATCAGGGCTGGGGCAGGAGTGTGGGAAGGGGTGCAGGTTCCGACTGGGGGTGAGGGCTCTGGGGTGGGGCTGAGGATGAGAGGTTTGGGGTGCAGGAGGGTGCTCTGTGATGGGATCGAGGGGTTTGGAGAGCAGGAGGGAGATCAGGGCTGAGTCCTGGGGTTGGGGCATGGGGAGAGGCTCAGGGGTGCAGGCTCCGAGCAGCGCTTACCTCTTGGAGCGGGACTACAGCTTCCTGGAGCCACTTGGTGCGGCCCACGACCCGGTGGAGTGCTGAAGTGAGGCCGAGCCATGTGGTGCAGCCCCGACCCAGGCAGGCTGAGAGATCAAAGCCAAACTAGTTTTATAGTCTGATCTCAGGGCTACCAGCAAATTGCCCCACCCTCTGGGCAGCCCTGTAAACATCTGAAGTTTATAGGATACACTTGAACTTGCAAAATTGACCTGTAAATCACATGAGAAGGAGGTTTTTCTCAAAGAATTCTGGTATTACAGGTCTGATCCTGGCTGGGACCAATTAGCTGAGAATTGTGCATACGTGGGATATCATGAAAAGTTAATGGTTAGCCAAACTCATTCAGTTTTGAAAAACTGTCCTGAGTTTTGGGTGAAGGTGCAATGGGGAGGTGGATTGCTTATTTTACCCAGACTGCTTTAGCAATCTCCAGTGCCGAGCATGATGGGAGATTCCATTGCAACAATCCCTGTTGGCTCTGAATATATCTGCTAATCAGTATGCTGCACGTAAGAGTTCTGTGGTTATCAATTCCTGGGGAATTTACAGGTGAAACTCCCTGGCAATCAAGATAACAGGCTCTGTTATAAAGTCAGAGTGGGGATAATACACAGAAAAGGAGAGATTTAAAAATTAGGGAATAAATCCTGCTTTGGCCATTGCTGAGGGAGGGGACAGTGCTGCTGGCCATTGTTGCTTCTGTTCTCCGAATCCTGCCTGTCTTTGCATGGAGTAACCCAGGCAACACACAGTAGAGTCTACGTCAATGCTCCTTGTGAAAAGAACTCAATGTTCTCCTAACTAATGTGTGCTTGCAGGGTTGGCGGCAACCCCTACCTGGCAAACTGCACCCCTTTTGGTGCTATGCTAGTGAAGGAGCAGGTACATATCCTTAACTCTTTCTTGAACAGTAGATGGGAATCCAGCACACGATGTAACGGAAAGAAGGGAAGATCCCTGAGCTGCCTTCTCTCTATCCTAGCCACTCAGTAGAGGACAAGATCTGGCCCTAGTGGTTTACAATCTGGATGATAAAATAGGACAAACAACAAAGGGGAAACAGAATAATCAATGAAGGGAAGGTATTAGGACCTAAAAATGAGCAAAGGTAAGAACAAATCGTAAACGAGAGCTTTTTTGGAACTGAGAACATGGGTATGGTGAGAATGAAGATGGGAATATGCAACTGTAGAAAGAAAACATAATGAGAAATCAGATTGTGAAGCAGAGTTGTCTAATGCATTGTGCAGTTTCTACAGGGTCATGTCATCTTTAAGGCAATATATAGTTACTCAGTGTAGAGCATTTGCAGGAAGACAACACGATGACAAAGCTCCTTGTGCTAGACATTCATCAAACCTGTATAAAACCCATCATACTCTTGTATTTGTTTGCATTTGTTATAGAACTATGGCATTTTGAAGATGCTGCATTTTACTGTTGGAATTTCTGCTGGGGTTTCAGTTGTCATCTACGAACCCAGTTAAAGGTCAGAGGAAGGAAACTAATTTATGTCTCATTAATTAGCAACACAAGAATAATAGATAACATTTCTTAGTATTATTTTGTAAAAGCTGCACAATTAGCCTTAATTCAGAAGGCTATTCTCTGAATCCCACTATTCCCTTACAATTGTCTTCACCACACAAAGTAATTCAGTGTTTGGATCACGAGTGATGAGGATTTGCTGACATTTTACTGTACTCTTTGGAGTTTCTAAATTTCATACTGAGGATCTTGGTTAAATAAAACACAATAAGGCTCTTTATTTTGTCCACTTTTCAACAAATGATGTTGCAAAATTGCTTTTTCAGCATCTATATTTTAAAATGAGAAGAGGAGTCATGCTTTTTTCTGAAAAGAACAAAGTAGTTGGGTTTCTAGCTTACCACAGAAAGAGAGAGAGTCTGCTGTGAAGAGTTTTTTACCCTTGGACCATATAATATGGTGTATTATAAACGTGCAAAGCAACAAGTTTGGGTTCTCTTTCCTCCCCTCCACCCCGCTGGGCACCCCAACAGCCCCAGTATGTTTAAAAAAAACCCCCAACCCTGAGCACCACCCCCCTCCAAGTGCTGCCCCAAGCATATGCTTGGTAGGCTGGTGCCTGGAGCCGGCCCTGACTCCCAGTATCATGACATAGCTTAACTAACCTAAATTGTAAGTTGTGTGGGGTCAGGATAGCATGGCTTGTTTGACCATAAAGTACCAGGCACATCTGTTGCACTATATGAGAATAATTTGGTTGCAGGGAGGGAGCCACCACAGCCATTAGAATTCACTCAGCAAGTGCTATTGGTACCTTGTGGGCCAAAGCGGGTGGCCTCCCCCCTTGAAATAGGGAAGGATATCAGACTTATGAAGGAATAATCAATTGCACAAATACAAAATGGGAAATGACCACACAGGAAGGAGTACTGCAGAAAAGGATCTGGGGTTTATAGTGGATCACAAACTAAATATGAGTCAACAGTGAAACACTATTGCAAAAAAAAAGCGAACATCATTCTAGGATGTATTAGTGGGAGTGCTGTAAGCAAGACGCGAGAATTCTTCCACTGCAGTCAGCACTGATAAGGCTTCAGCTGTGTCCAGTTCTGGGTGCCACACTTACAGGAAATGTGGACAAATTGGAGAAAGTCCACAGGAGAGCAACAAAAATGATTAACATTGAAAACATGACCTATGAGTGAAGATTGAAAAAACTGGGTTTATTTTAGTCTGGAGAAGAGAAGACTGTGAGGACTGGGGGAGGACAAGATAACAGTTTTCAAGTGTGCAAAAATAGTTATAAAGAGGAGGACAAATTGTTCTCCTTAACCACTGAGGACAGAACAAGAAGTAATGGGCTTAAATTGCAGCAAGGGAGGTTTAGGTTAGACATTAGGAAAAAATTGCTCTCAGAGTAGCTAAGGGATATTGTGGAACCTCTGTCATTGGAGGTTTTTAAGAACAGGTTAGACGAACACCTGTCAGGGACGGTCTAGATAATGCCTCAGTGTAGGGGACTGGACTAGATGACCCATTAAAGTCCTTTCCAGTCCTACATTTCTATGATTTCCATGTGCTGTCCTCTACAAATTCTCATGCTGGCATAACGTTTGGGCGTAATTGAAAGTCCATTGAAGTCAATAGAAAAACTACCATTGACTTCAATGGGCTTTGGATCAGCCTCCTCATTCGTCACTATGAGGGAGTGTGTGAGTACCTCGTTTCTTGTCTCAGTGCTACCCTGTGTGTGTCTCTCAGTGCTGAGTGCTGCTGTTGGCAATTTTTTTTTCTAAATGTAGGATATTCACAATGGCAGACACTCAGTTTCTGTTTGCAGAAAAGTGTTCGGTCTTGTGGAGATTGTGGTCAGTGAGGTTTACCAAGGCAGGAAGGGTGCAATTTCATTCAGTTAGGGGTGATGATGGGTGCTGAAGACAGCATCAAAGAAAACTTGCAGGGAAAAAGTGTCCCTGTACAGTAAGACCGATGTTCCTGTGAAAATCTTCTAAAATGGCAAGAAATGAATACAACATTCAGTGTGCAGTCAGCTCTGTTGCTTCCAGAGGACTATCTTGAATAGGGATGTGGCAAGCTACCAATGTTTGCTCCTCAAAATATTCACTGAGTTCAGGTTTTCTTTTCCTATAGCTTGCCCTAATTGCCTTATTATATTCATTCCTGCTTCAGGTTAATGTTACGTGGTTTGAAGTTCATCTTGTTTTCCAAATGCAAATTCTTCAAGTGTGTGTTTAGTCATTGGACAGGTTTACATGCTAGTGAGAATTAGTTTTGGAGTGGGGGGCTGGTGGTTTATTGGAGGGAGTGTCAATTTTGGTAACTGAAGTGTTGATGCAAAAGAACAGAAGTGTCTTGTTGAGAGCTTATTTTGAGACTATGGAAATGTGATGCTGTATCTCACTCAGCGCCTGCAAATGCTTCCTCTAAGTGGGTACTAGGTTAGACACTAGCAGAGTAAGAATCACTTTTCAGGGCGGCCAGGACAAGGCTCCAAGGAGGGTTGTAAAAGATCTCCTTCCTAAGGGAAAATAATTAGATCCAGATTAAGGCAGAGCAAATAATGCAAAATATTTATTAGAGCTGCTAATTTGCAGTGTGTGCAACAGCTCAAGGGGGCTGTTGCAGCAAGGAAGAAATTAGATCAGCCCTGATCTAGTCTGTGCCAGTGACTGAGCTGCTCCTGGGCAACTCAAAGAATAGCGGCCAATTATCCTCCCCACAGTCTCGGTGCCAAGTTCTGAACTGGTGCAGGGAAGAACATGGTCCTTAATGCGTGTTTCGTTCATTTTGTGCACCCATTGGATACCAAATCAATGCATATCACATCACTTTGCATCTCAAACTAATTGGCACCCGTTTTCTGACCAGTTTACCCCTATTTCTAGTTTATGCATCACACAGATTGATCTTATTAAGTTTTAGAATTTTTCTCCTTCCATGAGTATCTGAAAAGGAAAAGAAAACTCACTTAACCAACTAAGATGCTGTAACATGAATTCATAGTCCAGTACTATATATATATATATATATATATGTATGTAATGAAATGTGCTGAATTGACAACCTCAGAGACTGCGTTGGTGCAGCTGTGCTGCTGTAGCATGTCTGGTGAAGATGCTGATGGGAGAGTGCGCTCCTGTCGGCATAATTACTCCACCTCAACGAAAGGAGGAAGCTATGTTGGGAGAGCATCTCCTGCCAACATTAGTGCGGGGTAGACAACGCTTTAAGTCGATGTCACTTACGTTGCTCGGGGGGGGAGGGGGTGGCGCTTTCACATCTGTGAGCGATGTAAGTTATAGTAACTTCAGAGTTATGGACACCTTGGGAATAGAGGTTGTCTGTAACTCTGAAATGTTCGTAACTCTGAACAAAGCGCAGTTTGGGCTCCAGATCCTGCAGCTGACACTCCAGGCCCAGGCTTCAGCAGTAGCTGAGCTCCCTACTTAGCCCCCGTATGAGTTTGGGGCAGAGGCGTGTGTGCGTGTGAGAAAACAGCGCATTCCCCTCCTGGCCGGGGGAGGGAGGGTTAAAAACAGCATGTTCCCCTCCTGGCAGGGTGGGAGGGGAGAAGGGTGAAAGTGGTGCAGACCCCAGCACTGCTTCTGCTCTGCTGGCTGGCTCTGGCTGCCTTGGGCTGGCAGCCCCAGCATCTTTCTGTAAGTGGTTGCCCCACGTGTGGGGGTCAAGGTGGAGGTGGGAAGGAGGAGGGGACAGGCAGCCCAGATGTGCCTACCTTTAAGATGCAGTACAGGCACAGTACAGTATTTGCTTTTTTGGGGGTCTCTGCTGCTACCTGATTGATTACTTCCGGTTTCACTTGGT
Organism: Trachemys scripta elegans; assembly: GCF_013100865.1. NCBI lineage: Eukaryota > Metazoa > Chordata > Testudines > Emydidae > Trachemys > Trachemys scripta. The sequence continues at coordinate 74,529,055 of NC_048304.1, forward strand.
GTCCGGTTGACTGGTTAGTCTGTAACTCTCTGTGTTCGTATCTTTGAGGTTCTACTGTACATCAACTTAAGGGGTAGTGTAGAAAAGTCCTTATTTATTCACAGGACAGGTAAAGTACAGTGTGGATTGGAAAAGTGGCTGAAGAAGTCTCCTTGCACAACCCTGCCTTGTGTCTCCACTTGGAGGGTTCTTTAAGAGGAAGAAGATAGGCATATAGATTGAGCTATGTCCTCTCTAATGGGTAGCAAGACTGACCATGCAAATTGTAGAAGTGGATACCAGTCCACTAAGAACTAGACTGAGACCACCAACTCATTTTGCCTAGCCAGGAAACAGTGGTATTGAATTCTAGTGATTATTGAACTAGGGATAATTGGCTTTGAATTAGTCAAATAAAGGTGAAAGCTTTGTATTACTAGTCTAAAATATCATTCAACAATGCACATGTATAGTATTAAGAGCACATTGGAATGAGCACATATGAGTGATTCATAAAATGTGACCAGTTACAAAAGTCTCAGAGAACATGAAACAGTTTTTAAAAATGACATTTAAAAAAAGAAAGGTCAGATGAAAAACAAGAATCCCTATGACAATCAAGGTCTAGATACCCTAAAGGTTGAATAGGGGGTTTGAACTCCAAAGGATAAGCAGCTGAATCAACTGATTGTATACAATGTTGTTGTGCTATAAAAATATGTCGAGTAAGGTCTTTCATGAAAGCTTGTAATGTTCTAAACTAAAGCATAATGAGATGTATACAGGCTATGGTTATGAATTTATGTGTTTATGTATATAGCGAGCTGGGCTCAAACTTCAGACAGTGAGCGATCCAACAGGGAGAGGCACCTCCCAAGCCAGGTGTTTATACAAACCAGGCTCAAGTAACAATCCATTGTATAACCCAGGAAAAGACATTGAGACAACTGCCCGCTGTGCCACTCTGATTCTTTGAGGTCTATCTAGACCTATGAGGGGTTCTGTCACTGCTTACTCTGTAACCTTGGGGTGCACTAATGCTGTGCTGCTGTGGCTCAGAACCCTGACACCAGTAGCCTGTCCACAAGCACCAGGTCTCACCCCAGCTTCCTCCAACCTAATTACTCCTTGTAGGGTGACACCAACATCCCTTCCAGTTTGGAGTCTCCCCAAATCCATCCTTGCCAAATTCTTAACTACCAGACATGTGGACATCACCCAGCCCCATTGTTTGTCACCTCTGAAGATCTGAAAGCAGACCCTTTCTCTTGGATACCAGCTTATCTTGGTATTCACATAGTTTACACCCCAGAAACCCGCTTGGGGTAGAAATGAACAAAAGGCTTATTTAATATAAAAACCACTGATTCAGAGATGAAATTGTAAGGGAGGGCAAACATGCAAGTTACACAGTAAATAAACATAAAGACACAACCTCAGGCTTTACACTTCCATATCAGGTAAAATCCCTTCTCTAATATAAGTTGCCTGTCACCTTTTGAACAGTTTCCCAGTGTACCCCCTAGCTATAGGGTTAATCCAACATTTTTCGGACAGCTTCCTGCTTAGAGGATGTCCCTCTGTTTCTGGATTCCTTTCACTTCAAATCCTTTCCATTTTTAAAAGGGTTTGCAGTTTTTTTTCTTTAGTCACCATAGATACTCAAAGTAGGGAAATCCCTAGTAGTTTCAATGTCTTACTATTGAAGTTAATGGCCCATTGTGACTGTTTCCTGAGTGAATCCTTGCTTGAGTCGGCTTTTGAGTAAACACCTGGTTTGGGAGGTGCCTCTCCCTGTCCGATCGTTCACTGTCCTGCTGTGAGATGGAGCCAAAATTTGAGCCCAGCTATGTACACAAATAGATAAATTCATCACCGTAGACCGTACACACCACATAATTATTAAGCTTAAAAATTACAAGCTTTCATAAAAGACCTTACTCAACATATTTTTATAGCACAATAATATTGTGTGCAATCCATTGATTCAGCTGTTTATTCTTTGGGGTTCAAACCCCATGTTCTCCCCCTTGGGAAATCTGGATCCTGATTGCCATGCTCCCCAAAATGGAATTATGCAGCCAGCCCCTGCTCCCCTCAGCCTATGGAAAGAGATGGGCTTTGCACTATGTGCCAGTTAGTCTCTTGCACAAGTGAATTAGTGTAGTAAGTGAATTTTACATTGAAAGATTCCCCACTGAGAGCATCTGTCTACATGCCTACCTGGCGTTCAACTTCAGGCACTGTTAGCTTGAGTGACCCCAGCACAGTACAGGTTTTGCTAAATAAGAATCGATGTCAAATGATTAAGGTCTCTGGGCAACACTTTCTAAGGCCAAATGGGAGATAGGTGCCCAGTTCTCATTGACTTTTAGTTCAAATTGAACACCTAACTGCCAAAATCTCCTCCTCTGATCCTAAATAATTGGCTTCTGCACATGTATCTTTCTCCTCTTCTGTGAGGCAAGAGTGGGGGAGGAGAGTGGTGTTATGGGGAGATTCAGACCTTTATCAAAACAAACTGTCATCTGTGTGCTGGCAGCTAGCTGAATACAGATTTCAAGTCTTCGGAGTGAGAGCCTAGAGGGGAGGAAAGCAGGACTTGCATTCTGCCAGTTACAGAAATGGCCTATACAAATGTGTAGTAGCCAGGTAGCAGCTGGATTCATTGCAAACTGTAGACTGCCTCAGCACAGTTCTTATTTCGCTGATTGGCCTCAAGGTAACACTCCTGCTATTAGAAAATTTCTTTCTCTGAGCTGTAAGGTTCAGGTCTTGGACTGGGTCTAGAATTTGATTCTCCTTCAGATTGTAGAGGAATGGTTTGCATGTTGTTGTTTCAGAATGATGAAGTAGGGCGAGGAACCCAAAGACCTTCTGTGGTCTGACCTTTAGGCTTGGAAACAGGACTGTCAATGGATATTGAAATAAGGTCTTGTGTGTTTCTTCAGTACTTTGATATGACAGAGCATATCAGATAATCTCTTTTAAGACTTGCACACCTGTTTAGTAGCATGTAGTTGCTCAGTATTATAGACAGGGCTGGTAACACGGCCTATTTTTAAGACCCTGTTTTTAGTTGCTTTTAGCTTTGCCAAACTTGAATCGCTCAAGCTAAAATTTTCGATGTCATGTGTTTGCCTCAGGCTGAATATTGTTTGGAAAATTTCAACCAAAAAGGTTCAGCCATTTCTGAGAACAAGGTTTGAGAAAAATACATAGTTTTACTAAGGTTAAAATCTTTTGTAAATGTGTCAGGAGATTATGGGAAGGGAAAGGACAGTCTCACAGTTAAGGCAGTTGAATGCTGTCCTGGAAAACTGGATTCTGTTCCTCTCTCTCTGCCATTGAGTTCCTGTGTAATACATGTAAACCCAACTTTTCACAGGTGGTCACTAATTATTTGTTCCTCATTTTCTGGGTGCCTGGCTTGAGATCTTGGGGTCTGATTTGAGGAAGTGCTGAGAACTCAGTTGTAACTGAAGTCAACAGGAGCAGTGATTAAACATATAAAGTGCTATATAATGCTAAGTACTGTGATAAAATCGGGTCCCATATGTCTCAAATTGGGCACCCAGAATTAGTGGATGCTTTTGACATTAAGTTCTCTTTGCCTCAGGTCTCCGTCAGTAAAATGGGGATCCTATAGTGATGAGTGCCATAGAAAGCCCATGCTGAAATTAATAATGCTGTCGTCAGAGAAGAGTTTGGATAGTGTACAGTAAATAAGGCATGAGGCCACACATTGAACAATGAGGATAAAACAAAATATTGAACAGCTGCTTATTAAGTGACCATTGTGCACTAGATGAGGCAAGGTTCCTCTGGAAAAAAAGTAGCATGTGATCATGTAGTTCAGAAGGGGGCTGAATTTAAGTTGCCCAGGCAGTCTTAATTATGGCATTTCCTAGCTTCTGAATGCTTGGTTATGCAACTTTAATTATGTTTTTAATGTAGTTTTGTGTGTGTAATTCTATTGCACAAGTAACTCTGAGCTCTTTATAAACATTAATTAAGCCATGTAACTCACTTGAGTCAAGTATTATTTTATAGATGGATAAACTGAGTCACACAGAGGATCACACACTAAGGGCATGGCTACACTTGCAGATGTAGAGCGCTGTGAGTTAAACAAGCCCTTGGAGACTGCAGCAGGGAAAGCGCTGCAGTGTGTTCACACTGTCAGCTGCAATCGCACTGGCGTGGCCACATTTGCAGCACTTGCAGTGGCATTGGGAGCAGTGCATTATGGATACCTATCCCACAGAGCACCTCTTCCCATTCTGGCACTGTGGCTTGTGGGAAAGGGGTGGGGGGCATGGGGCATTCTGGGTCCTGTCCCAATGCCATGTGATGCATCACTTCGCATCCCAGCAATCTCTATGCTTCCATTCACATTTGGCGCCATTTTTCAACGGTTTTTGTACTGTGCGCGCTGTCTTCCCTTTCGGTCTGTGGGAACGGATCCCGAACTGCTGAGGAATATGCTGATGGGTCTCACCAGCACATCACGAATTGCAATCAAGTTACTCCTTAAGCTACAAACTGACAGTGAGGAGTCCAACCATGATGTCGACTTGCATAATGCTTACGACATGAGATTGCTTGTGGCATTCACGGACATGCTCACCACAGTGGAATGCCACTTTTGGGCTCAGGAAACAAGCACTGAGTGGTGGTATCACATCGTCATGCAAGTCTGGGATGACGAGCAGTGACTGCAGAACTTTCGGATGAGAAAAGCCACTTTTGTGGGACTGTGTACTGAGCTTGCCCCCACCCTACGGCGCAAGGACATGAGATTGAGAGCTGCCCTGCCAGGGGAGAAGCGGGTGGCTATTGCAATCTGGAAGCTGGCAACTCCAGACAGCTACTGATCGGTCGCTAACCAGTTTGGAGTGGGAAAGTCGACCGTTGGAATCGTGTTGATGCAAGTTTGCAGGGCCATTAATTGCATCCTGCTCAGAAGAACTGTGACTCTGGGTAATGTGCATGACATTGTGGCTGGCTTTACACAAATGGATTTCCCTAACTTCGGAGGGGTGATAGATGGGAGTGCCTGGAGTGCCGTGCAATGAGTGCTGTACTTCAGGATGGCTAAAATGCATGGTGATGGGGATTGAGTGCAGTGAATAAGGGTCGTAGTTTGCAAGGCTGGGTGGTGAAGCTACAGGTGTTGGAGGCAGCTGGTGGCGATAAGAACCTGGATGTTGGGGAAGGTGGGTTGGTGGGGACATGGGGGCACAAGGGAAAGAGTTTTGGGACAAGTGCTGTGGGGGGCGGGCACAGAAGTGCTCCACCTGCATTGCTACAAGCGCCTGTATCGTGTCTGCTTGGTGCTCCATGATACTTAGCAACTGCTCCTTGCTTTGGTGCCGGTGATCTGCATTCTGCTGGCGGACCTTCCTTTCACTCTCCCGCCACTCCTGCACTTTTTGATTTTCATTAAGGGACTGCTGCATTACTTCATGCAGCATGTCCTCTTTGCTTCTTTGCGGACACTTCCTGATTCTTTGGAGTCTTTCGGCTGTTGATAACAAGGACGGCTGGGATCTCAAGGTTGCATCTGTAAAGCCAAAATGCAACACTTAACAGAGGCAGCATTGTTCACACCAGACAGACCAATGATTTGGCCGTACTTAAAAGACAAGCACAGTACACAATAGCAGAAATTGCCCATTCCAAAGCAAGCGAACATAACCCACAGGAGCCCCAAAATGGTGAGTAAGCACAGGGGCAGGGGCAAAACTGATTGTTTTACGGCGGTACTGTCCTCTGGGGTTTTGTGCCTTTGGGAGAGCCAACAGCTGCAGGGGGCCCCTATATTGAACACTTTCCCCACATTTTCCACAGGATGAGTTCATCCTAGAAGATATCTCACTGCTGAAGGTGACCTGGGAAGCAAGGGAGGGTCTTCTACTACAATGCGGCTTCCGCCCTTCCCCATATGCAGCTGTCTCTGTGCAGCAATGGTCCCCCCACCTGTCATGGCACTGTGGCGCGGACATGTTAGCCTTACTGGGACAAGGAGCACAGGAGCTCTGCCAAGTAACCTGCGCAAACGGGTCGCCCAGCTTCTGCATGAGACCTTTGAAGAGATTACTGAGGACAATTACCATGATGTGAGAGAGCACATCAACGCCCTCTTCCGCATCTAGGCATGCATGCAGCCCTCCTGACCCCAAGAGCCCACACCGAACAACCTCCTTCCCAAAATAAAAGCTGCTTACCGGGTACCTCCTCTGGTATTTGTTCTTCCCCAAGCACCATCCGCTGTGACTGCCTATCTTCCTCCTGGCTTGAAAACAGCTCCTGGCTGCATGCATCTAGGGATGCCGGGCTGTCTCCCTCCTCTTCAGCACCTTCGGTCCCGCTTTCCTCCTCCTCTTGCCTTGTTGAACTGAGCTCTGAAGTGTCTATGATGGTCTTCAGAATGGAGGTGCGGTCACCCCCAAGTATTGCGTCAAGCTCTTTGTAGAAATGGCAGGTCACGGGGGCAGCACCGGAGTGACAGTTTGCCTTGGGTGCTTTGTGGTAGGAATTCCGCAGCTCCTTCGCTTTAACCCTGCACTGCAGAGCGTCCCGGTCATGGCCCCTTTCCATCATGTCCCTTGATAGCTGCCTGAAGGTATCATAATTCCTACAGCTTCCTCCCCCCAAATACTGATGAGGTCCAGCACCTCATCATTGCTCCATACTGGGAATCGCCTGGTGTGTGGAGGCATGGTCACCTGGAAAGACTCGCTGAGAGCACTCCACGCCTGGCTGAGCCAACAGGAAGGGGATTTTTAAAATTCCCAGAGAATTTAAAGGGCGGGTCTGATGGTTGGTCACCTGAGGCCAGGGCAGTAGAGTTCAAAGTGATGACCAGAGTGGCTAGAACAGGCGTTGTGGGACACTTCTGGAAGCCGATCAGAGCGCGTTAGCAGACCAGGGCATCCACACTGGCGCTGTGGCGCTCCAGCCAGGGTGCAGCAAGCATTATGCTTCTCAAGGAGGTGGATTACCAGGAGTGCTCCAGCCGCAGAGTCCAGGCGCTCTACGTGCTTTGCCAGTGTGGATGCATCATGAGTTAGGGCACCCGGGGCTCCTTTAATGCGCTCTAACTCGCAAGTGTTGCCAAGCCCTGAGTTAGTGACAGAATTGGATTGCGAACCCAAGCTTCCTGATTGTTTGCTATAATCATTAGACAATAATTCCCTTCTAACAAATCATTTATTTTTATGAACATTATTTGTTATGTCTATGTGGAATACTGCATTAGTTTTCTATGAAATCTTTAGGAAATGGATTTTTGAGTGGTTTCATTGTAGGGTTCCTAGCACTTAATGTACTGGCTACTGAGAGTTTTAATTTGTTGACATTATTGATACTGCCAAAATAAAGATATGGTGTGGATGAGGGTTCCAGGGACATCTAAGTCAGACTAGTACCGTTTAAGTAGGACATAAATGGAAATTGGAAAAAAAAAATTTCTGATCTGGTTGGTTTGATTTTGTGTTTGTGTTATAGAAACTATGTAACACAAACACAAGATCAAACCAACCAGTTTCTACATGTTCTACTGACCTTACTTTAGTCTTGGAAGCCCTGCTCAATATAGTGAAGCTTTAAAAACAACAACTACCAGGCTTGAGGGGTATTTACAAAGCTAAACATTTTGTTAAAAAATAGAAAAACTTAATTCTAAGTACAAATGCCTGTCCTACAGAAAGGGAATATAAAAACAAGAAAAGCACTGAAATGGCAGTCAGGAAAACATGGTGTTCTCTATGAACAAGGGGAAGATACTAGCAGTGGTGTGGATAGAGCCATCAGCCTGTGTTTAAAACTGCATGGATCACAGGCTGTACATGTGGGTGTCTGCCCTTCTCTTTCTGCTGTCTGGAGCCCTCTTCTCCACTGGTCACCACTGACTGCCTGTCTATTGCAGTAAATTAACACTTTCCCCAAGAAGGGTAAAAGCTGAAGAACAGCACTTCATGGCATAGTGTTAAGAGACATAATGATTTGCACATACCTTACAAGTGTAACTTGAAAAGCAGCTGATCCTAAATATTATCCCTGATCAGCTATCAACTATTACTGGCCCCTTTATCCCACCGACAGCTGTGCATGTTTGATATTCAGAGGGTATGGTGAGAGCTAGAAAGTGAGGGTAGTAAGCAATGTAGTAGTTATTCCTCTGCTTCCATGCTCCCCGGACATGGTGTTTATGAGCATTTGTTCTCCTTTGCAGAAGAAATGTTTAGCTATACATGGGTTCATTTGTAATCAATAGGCACATATACAATGGGAAGCCTTTGCATGACCATAGGATAGCCAAATGGATTCACCATAGAGCAAGAGGTCTGTAAAGATGAAGGTGAGAAGGAATGGTCTGTGGTTAGGGCACAGGACTAGGAATCTGAAGACTTACGTTTTATTCCTATCTCCTGCTGCTGCCTACTTGTGTCTTGGGAAAACACCTGTTCATCAGTCTCCTGTGTCGTGTCTTAACTAATGTTTATAAAGTACTTTGAGATTCTCAAGGGGAGGAGCTATATAAGAGCCAGGCATTATTAAGGAATCTTAAATTGCAAGAGAATCTTCATTGCCTCTGTTTTTTAAGACAGATTAAGAGTTGATAGAGTCTTGGCAGCTAGATAAGCTACCACATTAGCCTTCTCTTCCTGAGATCTGCATTCAATTACTGACTGATCAGAAGAGAAAATGATCTTCATATCCCCTCAGTCCCACATTACAAACCACCATCATTTGGCTCAACAGACAGTCTCTGCTCAGGGAGGCCAAGGACTGAGACAGCAAAGGGGTAAACAGGTCAGGATTGACAAGCTTGTGGAGAAGTCTGCTTGGAGACTGCCTGTGGGAGTCTGACCCAAATTACAGCTGCTATTATCCCTCTTTCTAAAACAGTATCTTGACTCTTAAATCTTTAAATACAGAAATTCCTGCAGTTAGCATAGCTGGGAAGATATCGTACAATGGAACCAGGTGTTGTGATACACCAAGAAATAATTGGCACATAAAGTATGTCCACCTATCTAGAGGCAATGAAAAAGGTGACCTGGGTAAAGTGCCCAGTATTTCCAAGTGTAAAGTACCTCAGTTACAATAAAAAGAGTAAAGCACAAAGTAGATTTGTAATAGCACTTCAGTGCACAAAGGAACATTTCAAGCTTTAAGTTCCTTGTTTAAGAGGCCTTTTTGGTGCCTGATGTACTATAATGGCTGAATGTCAACTTCTACAAAAGTGGTATAAATACTGTCAGAATAAAACCCGCTTTGCTGAGATCTAGGACACAAAGCTCCTGCTGAGCAAAAGCCACAATAAGTAAAGTCTGTTGGTAGTGATCAGAAAGCTGAGTAGAAACCCACTTACCATAGATTGAGGGCTTACAGTCTCTGCTGAACTGGGTTTGGGCAAAAAACCCTGGCACCATTTAAAAAAAAATTACTCTAATCTTTTTGTGCATTCCTAGAAACTTTTTGCTGTGGATTGGCTTTGGAAATACCTGACATGTTACCTGCTTGGCAGTCCAGGGAGAAAGGTGGGCTTCAGAGTTGCAGTGTCTACATGGCTGTTTTTAGTGCCTGAATTTATAGAGTTTTCTGAGACTTGCTGCCATGGGTTTTGAAACACAATGTAGACATAGCCTAAGAGAGTCTCTAAAGCACATGTGTGTGCTCTCTTGCCCAGGGGTTAGGATGTTGGCCTGGTATGTCATAGACTAGGTTCAAGTCCATGCCCTGCCAGCTGCACCCGAGAAACCTTTCTAATGAAAATGTCATGAAAACTGATACATTTCTGCAAAACATTTTGACTAAGACAGAAAAAAGTTTAGTCAAACATTTTTTGACCAGCTCCACTGATATAGTAAAGCCAGTGTTGTGATGCTTTCTACAATGATGTGTTTGTTTACAACTTGGCAAAAAGCACTGGAGGGTGTTTCATTTTGGGGTGTGTGTGTGTGTGTGTACATACACACAAACACAGAGTATATATGACATTTAACTTTCTGTAAATGAGATATCAAGATTGGTAGGTTTAAATTCTCTATAACTTGATTTTGTTTCACAGTCTAGATAATTTAATTTTATTTTCCAAATTGCATCAGTAGCCGTATCATTACAAACCAGTGTGTAGTGGCAGAAAACTCACTTTTATTAGCAAACAGGTTTTTTTTTAGTTTCAAGCCTTCAAGGGGCTAGTGAGTAATTAATTTAAAAGGAAGAAAATATCATGGAAAGGGAACAGTTCACAATTCAAAGTAGGCTGAAGCAAAAACTTGGATCTGACTTGTTTGAAATCCAGGGGCAAGATTCTGCAAACATGTGCTGAAGTGAGCAACTTCATCCTGGGAGTAGTGCCAATAGGACTACTCAGGTAGATAAAGTTAGTCAGTTGTGTTTATAGGAAAGGGTCCAAAATGTGAATTTCACCCATCTCTGCTCCCTCTGTGGTCTCTATATATTTGCATGTTTTGTAGAAACACACAAAATTCAGGGGATAGAGTATCCAGGTGTGAATTGAAATTATAATGGGTCCATATTCATCAAAACCTCATACATAAAATTTCCTCTCTCTCTTCCCAAAATCCTTCAGCCCTCTACGCAACAGAATGAAATGTACCTGCTGGCAGAATTGCAGGGACAAAACTTTGCCTATGTGTTTCCTTTTCCTGGAGTTCCATTGATGGGGCACCATATAATCTGGGAGCATTTACTCCTGTCTGACTCTTGTGCTGGTAGCAATCAGCTATGCACAGTGTTATCTGTGGGTCACTGGCTCATGCCCTAGGATTGTGATTCTGTGGCCAGGATCCCAAGGCTTCTGCCTTAATCTGAACCCTCTAATATATCAGATAAATATGACTCCTGATATATATTTTGGCATGATTCAGGAAGCAGTATAGGTTTCATAATGCACAAATCTAAGATGTAGAGGATTAGAGGAGAACATTACATTGTTGGGGCTGGATCACAATCAGTTTAAGAATAAAGATTTTTCTAAAAGTTGACACATAATATAATTTGATTCTTAGACAAAAGAATCCTCTGTTCCCCTAAATCAAGAATCTCTGCAGAATTCAATAAACCATTGGCAATTGTTTTTGTCAATTTAAAAATAGCAGAAGTAAGATCCATGGGATCATAAAAATCTAATTCCCACTCAAGACCAAGACATTTGTTCCATATTTACTTAATATTACCAGACCCTGCATCAGTCAGATGAAAAAGGGTGCCCAGAAATTACTTATTTACACTAAACAATTTTCTTCTACACTATTTTGGATAAGCCATCATAGACAGGATCTTACAAGATCCTATTGGTATTCAAACTTTGCACTGCAATGTGACCTCTAAGGGCTATCATACTTGTTATATATACGTGATTGCTGAGATTCCCATATACAGGATTCCAACAAGTGCAGCTTTAAGAAAAACTTACAGTATCACAATTTTTGTGATAAAATCATCAGGGTCGGCTCTAACTTTTTTGCCACCCCACGCAAAAAAGAAGAGTGCCGCCCCCCCCCCACGCGAGCACCACGCCGCGCCGCCGTACCGCTCCCCCAGTGCCAGCGAAATCCCCGCCCCCCCAAGCTCCACGCTGCCTGAATCCCCGCCCCCCAGAACGCCACGCCGCCCGAAGCCATGCCCCCTCCGCACACTCCCCGCCCCCCCCCCCCGCCGCGCTGCGCCAGCCCCCGCCCCTCCTCCGAGCGCCAGCCCCCGCCCCTCCTCTGAGCGCCAGCCCCCGCCCCCCCAGCGCCACGCCACGCCAGCCCCCACCCAATAAATAAATTAATAAAAACCCGAGTGCCGCCCCGGCCCAAGGTGCCGCCCCAAGCGCGTGTTTGGTCGGCTGGTGCCTGGAGCCGGCCCTGAAATCATGAGTTGGCAGCATCCTAACTTATTTAATTCTGAGCTGAACAAATACTCCCCCTGTGGAAACTGAGTTTGGCTGGAAGAGGAAAGTTTCCTTCAGTGATGCGCAAGCTAAAATTAGTAAGTTTCTCTGTCAATTTTTTTACATACTAAAATATACAGAATGTCTAAAATATACAGAAGGCCAGTGCTGTCCAAACAGAAACTGAGGGCTTGTCTAGGAAAAATCATTTAAACTTTACCACTGTTGCTAACATTTGTTCAGCTCTGCCGGTGTCAATAATGTTTGAAGCTTTAGTGTAGATGGGCTGCTGGTATTTTTTTAGCACTGTGTCATCTAAACCTCAAAGCAGGTCTAATTGACATCATGTTAAAAATACCAGTAGCAGCTGGAGGCCCATTTATGCTGGGGCTGGAACCCTTGCTAACAATGGTGGAGATTGAACCAGTGCTAGCAATGGAAAATTTCCCTAGTGTATACAGAGTCTGCATGATTAAAATGAGCAATTTTTAGTCCCGAGTGGATAACAAGACTATCCTAAATAACTCCCTTTCTCTATATATAATTGTTTGGGTTTTTAAAGTGTGGTTCTACTCTGAAAATGGATAATGGCATTGTTGTGTTCTACGGCTTTTAAAAAAATATTAAATTATAATTTTACAGCACCACCGATTGTGCTAAATTGCCTCAGAGTGCAGATAAGAAGACCCGATCATTGGCCTGAAAAAGAATACTCTCTAATTTCAGACATGCTGAAATGAAGAGGGTAACAGAAGTGAGGGGAAGAGGAAAGGTGGGAAGGAAATGAGTTACAGCAGTAAGGTTCTGAGTTTACTTAGCAAAAGCTAGGCGCACAGAATGGTGGAACAAAATAAAGAATTGTCTCTGCTGACACATCTTGTATAGGCATTGTGATAGAAATCAGTCTTGAGGAGGAATTTGAATGAGAACGTGGAGGCCTGCTGTTCTGACTCAGAAAGGGCATGCCATGCTTAAAGGGCAGCACGGAACACATCCCCGGAACACATGGGGATGGTTGTGGGAGAAGTTGAAAATCGGAGCATGGAGCATCATTGGTGGAGGAGGACTTAGGGGCAAAGTACTAAGAGGGTGATCCAAAGCCCATTGAAGTCAATGGGAGTCTTTTTATTGACATAATTGAGCTTCAGAACGGGCCAAAGAGAGCAGGGTGGCTATATGCGATATGTGCAGCACCTTGAAAGATAGGGCAAGAATTTTGAAGTTGTGATGAAGACGAGGAGGCAGTGGAGGGATTTAGAGGGAGTCACATGTTCATATCAAGAGACTTCCAAGATGATCTTAGCAGCTGTATTTTGAATAGTTAGGAGGAGGAATGGTGTGTGTGTGTGTGTGTGTGTGTGTGTCTCGGGGCAAGAGAAGAGAAGGTTGAAGTAGTCAAGATGGTGGATGAGGCAGGCCTGGATGAGAGTTTTAGCTGTAAGGACTAAAAGAAAAGGTCAGATCTCAGACACTGTGGTCTTTGTCCTTTTAGTTTTGCTCTTAGGGAAAACTCTACATGAGGTAGCGAAGGATGAATGTTCTATGTGGCCCATGAAGGATTATGTGGAGAACTTGCTGTGTTAAATATATAGGAATATGCATCAAAACTGAATCTGAGTAGATTATAAAATGAAGAGTTGAAGCCAATTATGGAAATCAAGCATGATGTAATAGTTAATGAAATCAGCATAGCAAACACAGTGAATTATGCTGATTGCCAAGAACATCTTGCTTTCACAGTACTTATATAACAGTAATGTAGTGTCTCAGAGTACTTTGTTCATATAATAATAATCCTTTTCAGTTTCTTTCATTTAAAACTCTTTTAATACAATACTATACAATACTATTTGAAAAGTCATCAGCTTGTGCAGTTTAAACATTATTTGTCTGGGAAGGTTTAACTCCACCTGGAGAATTTTTCCTCCATATGCTCTAGGCTTACCTGTATTTTATCGTCCTCAAAAACTACTATGACTTACCTGCCTTGTAGTTCTTATATACAGGGGAAAAATTCAGGCTAGTGAGAAATATTTCTGTTCTAAAAGTCTGAATGGAGGATGTTTGCAGTGGTCTTTCTTATTTTGTTTGTTTCTGACAATCCATTTAGTTCCACTTGTGGGAGAGGGACAGAGGATGGATTTTTGTGCCAGTTCTGTAATAAGTGTCTGTTCTCCAAGACTTTGTGTTTTTTAAAAAGGGCTTTAATTTGGAGCTTTGTATTAGAGCTTGAACTGTCAATCATCTGTTTTTGCAGACTGGATAGGTCACTTAGTACACTAGAGTTCACCTCTGAAATCCTAGCTTAACTGAAATCAGAGTAAAATAAGCCCAGTGAACAGTAGTCTCCATTAAAAATGTATATTTAAAAAGGGATTTGGTTCCTCACAGGCTGGTAATAGGAGCTTGCTGGCTAGGGAACCCTTTTATCAGCATAAAGCTGATTTCATACATTTCTGAAAGATGCATTGATTATAAACTTATAGTGAAAATTGGTCTTGCAATAAAGGCACTGGACTGGGATTTGGGAGATCAAGGTTCAATTACCAGTCTAGCCTTGGTTTTCTATGTGATTTTCTTTTTTTTTTGGTCTATCATTTAGCCTGAGTGTGCCGCAGTGTCCCATCTGTAAAATTGCAGGAGTCTTGCAAGTATGCATTCAAATGCTCACATACTACAGTGATAGGGCTATTGAACAGAAAGGGCTATAAATAAAGAAATAAAATGAGTACCCTATGAGTTAATATTTTACATCACCTGATAATTGATTCACAGAGTGATGTAGAATCTCTTGTATTCTCCCTGTTTTAAATCCATAGGAGGGCTAGCCATCCTTTAAAGCCTCTCTGTGTTGTTCGAATTGTCTTGTGCTGGTGATTCCTCCAGCCAATCTCCCCCTTCACCTACAGCACTTTTCACCGGGCCTTTTTGAATGAAATAAAATATTGATTGCCAAAAGACAGCTACATTGATCTGGCTGGTCTTCCCCCGCCCCCCGGCTCCTCCGCAATGTTTCTGAAATTCTCATATGCCTTTGATTAATCAGGTGATCTGATGCTGCTTTAACTACAGCAACATGTATACACCCTTGCCTTATCTCTTGTATCAGAAAAGTCCTCTGTTTGATGCTCTTGAGTTATACCAATGAATGGTGTGTAGCAGCCTCTTTTTTTGTATAAAACACCCAAAGTGCTATTGCTGTGTTTAATATTTTTTTTGTGTGTTTGTCATGTTCATCCCCTAACACAAGCCTTTTATAGGCTTTAATGCGTTATTTGCGGACTAACATCATCACACTCTACACTCCTTACTGGATCCAGCTAGCACAGGCAGAGAAGACAGCACAGGGTGGGCTTCAACATGGGTTGCACAATCCTAGCACAGATGCTAAGTACATCTTTAGATTGCTAGCCTGCTCTGAAGCCTGCGCTGGTCTGCCTTCAATGTTATAGCTACCTGCACAAGCTGGATTAAAGCTTGCTAAGGTAGGCTAGCCCATGCATATTCTTTTGCTGTGTAGACGTATCCTCAGTTTGAAACAGGACAGACCCAGGAAGATGAAAGAGGAGTATCCACAAGTGGTTACATGTAAAAAGAAAAATTGTTCTTAAATTACCTCTAGATCTGCTGTGTCTATACTCACATTGTAATAGTAAATGTTTAAGGAGGCTGTTCAATATTTTTCAACATTAGGCTGGCTTTACTGGAAACTTATTTTAATAAAATTAAAGATTTTTTTTAAAAGTGCCAACAATATTCTGTTAAAAAATTAGAACCTAGTGAATGATGCCTGGATAGCTATTAGTATGTATTTCAATTCACAGACAAAATGAGTTAGAGTAAGATTGAGAGTATGGATCAGTAATTTAAAGTAAAGCATTACCAGGAATGTTGTAATTATCCCAAAACCAAGCATTCTAATTCCAGATAATTCAGAATTAAGATTACATTTAAATGAAATTCAAACTTGTTAAGGTAAAAGACACAGTTAAGGTACCCACCCAACCCTAACTTTGCCTTACAATGATGCCATGTAATAACTGTATGATTAAGGCATTTTAGTTATTAGATTAAACTGTTTTTTAAAGACACACTAAATATTTTCGTTTTTTCTCTCCTCACTCATTGCATTACCACAGTTACACTGAGAAATCTTAAAGCTAATTTAGTAACATGAATTATTTTGAAACATCCAGATGCAACAACTTTACCACTAATCTTTCATGAACTGGCTTTAAACTTGCAGCTAAAGGAAGAAAGTTAGCATCTGATAATATTTTATTTCAATGTTTTAAACCACTCCCCATTCCTCCCCATATATAATTTTTTTCTTGTCCATTCCTTAAAAACAAATAAACAAAACTGTAATATGGGCCCAGACATGGGCAGACAACTGTTTCTGGAATGCTAGATGCCTTCACTGTGCAGCATTAACTATATACAAAGCTGGCACATAGACAAGGATTTTATGTTGCTTGTTTCTATAGCTACAGTAAATGTAATTACCAAAGAGTCAAAGAACACCTTTTGGAAATTTTATTGTAACCTAAGATAGCTAATTACATTTACTTTTTTGGTTGTCTAGGACAAAATGCTCATTTTGAATTTAACTCAAGTAATACCATTTTCCATCTTTATGATGTATTTTATGTCAGAAGACTTATCTCCACAGAGCCTGGGGTTCTGTCTGTAAACATATTACAAATATTATTACCACTTATTTTCTGGATGAAAGATAAAGTACTGTGTGCTCAGAGAAGCATTTCTCTTTTACTTTTTACTTGCTTGCTACATACCACTGCAAATTCAGCATGAAATCACTGCAGAGATAATTCATACTATTCTCTAGTATCTTGCATTAGACTAGAGGCACCTCAGAGACTGCAACATTATCTCTGGGAATACAAACTATGTAAATATAGGCTTACAACACAAGGTTATGTTAGATGTTAGCCTGTGTAATTTTGTTAACAACAAAAGAGAAATCAGGTAAGGAGTGTTTATTATTTTTCTTTTACCATGAAAACCTGAGTTTCAGCCAACTGCCTTCAGAATATTTTGTGGGAGGAAATGAAATGTCTTCCCACCTCCTCCTGTTTTTTGTGTGAATGTCTGGCTAAAAAATGATGCATAGGTGAAGTAGGATTCAAGCTGAACAAATTGTTTAAAATTGTGGAACCAGAGGCATTTGCAAGGATACCTACAGTAAAACAAAGAGTATTTTGAACCTGAAAAAGGGTACAATTGGTTTAATAATAATTTGAAAACGTGGATGTTTATCTGAATCTCTGTGTTCTGCAAATGTAGAAATTGGACTAAAAAATTTAAGGTTCAGGTTTTCCTCATAATAATTCTGATATTTTTTGACCAGATTGGATATCAGAGCACTAATTTTTCTTATCTGCACATCTGCTCAATGTTACAGGTGGGTCCAAACCATTGGATCTGAAATTCCTGTATCAATGGGAAAGTTCAGATTTGGATTTGAATTTATTAGACTGAACTGAACCCTAAATCCAAACAGGAACTTCATAACTTCAGGAAAGTTTTTTAGATATTGACCCAAACTTCAAGTCTCAGTACATCTGTACTCAACACTGGGCAGCACAGTGGCATTTAAAAGCATGGGAGAGAAAAGGAAGAGCACAACTCTGTAGAGCCAGAGAATTTTGATGAGATTTCAACAAAGGTTTGGAGAAACATGGTCAGAAGTATGACCGGTTGCCATTTTTGTCTCTGAAGGAGCAATAACCTAAACAATTGTATTTAGTTGGGTTTTGGTTTTGGTTTTGTTTTTGCATGGAAATAACTTATACCTTTTACATACACACATGTGCACATGCTCTAAATCGTAGAAAATAGAGAAGGAAAAAGATTATTGATCCAATCTCATTGTCCCAGTGCAGGTTGTTCATTACAGGATATTCTCTAGTGCTTTATCCACTCCAATTTGCAGTGACTAAGATAACTGATTATTGGGAGATTATTCCACAATGTCTAACCTTTAGAAATTTATCCTTCTATTCATCTAAACTCCTTTCTTCTCAGTTTCTCTGCATTTGCTCTTAATTTTACTATGCAGAGTTCCTTTTCCTCTGTGGTACTTACACACTTCAAATACTCACAATAGGCTATCCTAGTTCCCTCTTATCTGTTGTTGGGCAGAATAAGAAGCTCTGGAATGAATATTCTCACTGGCCCTGATTGTGTGAGGTGCTGTGTGTTGGGCCAAATAACAAATAAAGCAAAATATTATTGAAAAATGAGAGAAACAAGGAGGTAAAAAACTGAAATGCTCCAGGCACCTACTAGACAGGTATCTTTCTAAACATTTTTGAGCATGAAACATACACAACCAATGTGACCGATTAATTATTTTTCCTACACAATTCAGCTATTGTGAGGAAGAACAGGAAAGAAAGGTGGGGCTCTGGGTCTATGCCAGGCAAAATTCCATTTCCCTCATTTTGGTGTGTGTGTGGTGTCTTCTGTCATGGCGGATGCACAAGCTTTACGCAGGTGTGCTTAGTGAGTGAGGCGATCTTCAGCATTTTCTGACAAGAAAAGGGATCTATTTCCAGGAAATGTTTGGATATATTCATCTTATTTCTTGGCCAGCTCTAGTATATAAAATATTTTCACTATATTGGCTACAGGTTTTTTTGTCATTTGCAATGTAGATTATTTAAAAAAACACAACAAACGGATAGAGTTATTGAGCTATCAGATGTATGAAGTGCAGGAATCTTTCAAAGCAGTTCGTTCTGTACATTCAGCAGCCTCCATAGAGCCCTTACATGTTAACAGAGAGCAAACAGCCTTGTCTTAACGTTTGTCTATTCTCAAACTGCATGCATTCAGGCCTTTGAATTGTTTTAATGCTAGTTGTTTTAAACTAAATACAAAATACATGGAAACAAAGTTAAACCATCTTTCTCTGAAATTGTCAGCTTTTACATTTACTTTCATGGCTGCTCATCTTGTGTTTTGTCTATGACAATAAATACTAACAAAAACAAATACCCAGTTTAATTTCCGAGTTCAATGCAATTAGAACTGGTTAGGAATTTTTCAACTAAACCTTTTTTTTTTGTCAGAAAATGCTGATGTCTTGAAACAAAGAGGTTTTTTTTTTTTTCAGAAACATATGATGAAATGATATTTTCAGTAATATTTTCTCAGCTCCAGGATGGCATTCTGGGAGACTAAGAACAATTCCTAGAATAGTTAATAGCTCAGGGGCTAAGAGACTCAGTTGGAATATGGAAGAGCTAGGTTCAAGTCTCTTCTCTGTTTCTTACAGAACATTTCTGGGTCTAGTTTTGTTCCAATGGAAATTAAAATAAATGTTAAAATCTTGAAATTTTGGCATGAAATTGAATGCTTGTTTTCAGGCCAGTCCTAGAAGGCAAGCAAGAAGCAGAAAAGTGGGTACAGCACTAGGGTTATTACTGGGAGAAAACTTTTTATTTATAAAACTTGCATAATCAGGCCTGATAGTGTATTACATGTATTACAATTTAAGGAAGAACCTCCTTTGATTCCTAAGGAGCTTCCAGTTTTAGCAAGTTGTAAATGTCTTAGAAACCTTGTGTACCTTTGATTACATTTTGCCTTTGTTTCATAAGTAGAGACCGGCTGTAGTACTACGTGAATGCTTCTACTCTGAGTGAAGAAGAGAGAAGTATTCAAATATTAGTGACATTTCTTGACAGCTTCCAGTATGATTGAAATGAATCATATTAGCAGCTTTCCAAGCCTCTTGTTTTTAGTTCAGTGTTGTAGTGTGACATTACATTCATATGAAAACTAGAATAATTTGCCTCCTCTTCCAGAGCACTGAACCACAATGCAGTTATTCCTGCACCCTTCCCTAGCTATGTAGGTTCAGGTAAGCAGGACAGGCCCTTCCAGTGTGGAGCAGGACCAACAGAGACTTCCCCAGAAGTACTGGAGTAGGGAGTGACTCTAGGTCTCCCTGAGCCTTCCCAGCCCCTGCATGCTAGTGATGTCAGGTTGCTTTTTGCAATCTGGGCTGTGGGCATTTACTTTTTGTCTAATGAATATTGTTTGCCCCAATGTCTTGCAAGTTCCTGTTCCTCACTGTCCCCTGGCTGTCAGTCTCACTCTCCCTGCCCTCCACACTCCTCCATCCTTCCCTCTTTCCTCTGTCCTTTCAGTTCCACATTTCCATGACTCTCCCTCTCACTCAATGCCATTAATTAGCGCCCTTTTCTGAGAGAAGCCAAGAACCGAATGGCTTTCTTTCTTTCTTCCCTGCCTTGCTCTGACCTGCTCACTCCCTCCCATTCTACTAATCTCCTTGTCCCCACAATAACTAAAATAAGATGAATAAATGATATAGAAATGAAACAAGGCATCCTCATTCTATTCACGTCACTTGTATGTTGTATCCCTCCCCGCCCCTGAATTATTATTTTTTTAATTTTGTCTCTCTTTGTATGTGTTAGGACAATACCTACCACAATGGGGCCTGATCTCGTTTGGGGCTTTTGAGTGTTAATGAAATAACAGTCAATAATAACTATTAGGTAAGTGTAGTTGTTGTTTACTTACAGACAACACAGGCCAGATGTTCTAGTTTGGCTCAAAGCAAACTGGAAAGTGATTGGGACATAGGGCAGGGTACAAAGCCATATTTGAGGCACCTGGATCCTGTAGCTGGTTCTGCGTTGGCCCTGTCTCCAACGTAGATAAGAGCAGTCTCAGGGCTGCTTTAAACTACATTGACTGTCAACTCTTCCGGAAGCCAGGGACCACCCAGATGCAGAGACACCCTTTTACTCCAGTAAGGCACACTAGACAATGAACTGAAAAGAAACTCTGTGCCACCCAAGGAGAATCTTCAAGGGGATAATTAAGCTGGCTTTAAGGCTGCTTTGTGCTCACCAGAGCAGTGCAAATGAAGCTAGAGTGAGATGGAGGATTTGGCCTTACTTCTGGAAAATGACCTTTCAGCAGACAAACAAACCTAAACCAATTTTGTTTGAACATGTTTGAGTATTTGAAGGTGACAGATTGTGGATAAACCCTTCATAACAAAGCTCTAATATTTTTGAAGCAAGCAAAAGATTGTCATTTTTGTGTTGTAAGAATGACAAATGAGAGCCATTGATGAGGAAACCAGGTTGTAGAGATATTAGAAAGACATTTAATAAGCAAGCAAAGTAGTTTAGTAAATGCCACTATAAAGTGGGAATATATTTTAGTAGGGATGACAGCATTTTCTATGACCATTAACCTTTTTGCTGTTGAAAATTCATTTGCAATGCAAAACATAGAAAGGGCAAATAAGCTAGCAGTAGCGTAACTGGGAAAATCAAATGTCGTGCACTGCAAATAGTTATGTAAAATGATCAAATTGAGGCTACATCTTGTTTTCTGAACTGGTATGTGTATATATTTTGACTTGCATGAAGATACATTTCTGCTATTCAAACTAAGAGGTGCCCATTCTGCCTGGTTTAGACTCCAGTTAGTTTTCTCATGTTGATTTCAAATCCATTATGACTATCCTCTAAAAGGGAAGAGAGTGGCAAGTTCCAATTTCTCTTGTCATTCTGAGTATCTACACAGCTTCCCATGTATACTTCTATCCTTCTTATTTCTACTCCAACCTGATTAAAGCTAGAGCCTAGCATACATGACTGAGTTGCTGTAATACAAATTTTACTAATAGATGAAAAACATCATCTTTTTAAGTGAATGGTGAAAGAAGTCAGGTTGACAATTCTGGATATGTTGTCCTCTCTCTACAGAACAGCAAGCAGCAATGCAAACATCCCCATTCCAGCCTGCCAGATGCAGCCTCAACATGGAGAAGATAGCTCTGGGGGAAAGAAGGTAGCTCAGCCTCCCTCGTCATTTAGTTCTTGACTTCTTTGAGATGAGTTACAAAGGATGCTAATTGAATGGCACCACTATCTCAACAATGAGTACAGATTTCAGTATTTTTGGTAGACCATTGAAGAGATGATAAGTGATTAGGTACACTAGCTCCATTCTGGCCTAGATCAGTAGTATAGGCGACAGCCATATTGAACTCTTTTTTTGTTTCTTCTTCAAACTCTGCGTAAATTTTAGCCTTACATTCTCTGTTCAAAGAAAACTTCAGTGGATACTGTTTTACCCAGCTAAGTAAGACTTTTGCAGTGTCTGTGTTTAAAATGGTCACCATGTCAGTAGAATAAAGCTATGATGTTACTAGCATTATTTAAATGGGTTAGGAAAAAAATACAAACATCAGGCACAACCATGTTCCCATTTAAGTCAGCAGGAGTAGAATCATGCCCTTAAATTTTACTCTGGGACTCACAAACATCAGAATAAATCAATATCAATTATTACAGTACATGAAACCTTTAACGGGTTGGATACAATCAGTCATATGACAAGTCATTCAGTTTCAGTGTTTAGATACAAAGTTCAATTATTTTGTTGTCAAAGTGGTCAGTAGCTAAACTTCAGAAAAAATATTGACATCAGCTGCCAAATGTAGATTGTTTGAAAATAGTCATTTGACAGTCTGAAGTGATGTCAGATGCTTAGTAATAAAAATATTTAGTTTTGATGCCAAATGCCTCTTTTACCAAAATGAGTGAAAACAGAATGTAAATAGTGGGAGTATCATCCAGTCTGTTGTTAGTATCCTAGAATGTGATCCTGAGGCGTGTTATATGCTCTGAATTATCATAGGCTGCAATGAAACTTTTTGTGGGTGGTGGGAAATAGGTAGGGAGTGGTGCTTCTGAAACCTCCATTTCCCATTTACTTTTACATTCCCAAAACCAATTAAATTTCAGTAGGAGATGAATGCTTAACTCTGTGGGGCTCTTTCAAAAGTCCTAGGCTCAAAGGCCATTCCTCATTTTATCCAGCATTTGTCCAGGGAGGACAGAAAGCTGCTGCATTCAGAGCCCATCGCCACCATTTTTGAGTTGTCAAGAGACGATGGCTCAAGCACACTGAGGCACTTTTACCTAATTGAATGAATTCATTGCCATTCCAGTACACCCAACCTCCAGCTATCTGGACCAAACAGGGGAGCCAGTTTA
The DNA here is from genome assembly GCF_013100865.1 of Trachemys scripta elegans. Lineage (NCBI taxonomy): Eukaryota > Metazoa > Chordata > Testudines > Emydidae > Trachemys > Trachemys scripta. The sequence continues at coordinate 74,552,023 of NC_048304.1, forward strand.
GAACCAGCATCCATCACCAAGCTGTGTGCTGTCCTATGACTCTGCCAGGCTGTCTCTGTAAGATTGAACTATATTGAATTCCATGTCACAATTAATATTTGTACTAGATAGTACAGAATGTTGATTGCTTATTTTAGCCAAAATTAAGATTTACTTAATCTTGTATCTTGAGGTACAGTATATTGACCTCAGTTTCACTTCAGTCAATGTTAACCTGTCATGTCAACACATCAATCTTGATGTTTCCCCTCAATAGAATATATGCTAAATATTCAAGTGCTGAAGTATTTGTTTAGAACATTTTACAGCTTTACAGCTCAATCAGCCCTCTCTCCCTCTCATGCCTCTTCACTTGTATTTGACTGCTTCCCCCCCCCCCGACAAAAAAAAAAACCCAAAGAAAAGTATTTTTAGTCACTTTGTACTTTGCTCTTCCCACCTCTGTCTCAACTATTTTGGCTATTTATTTATCCTATCTTTGAAAATATTGGATGAGGATAGTTTTTTTAGTGGGATAGAGTTGAAAAAATAGAAATAGTTTGCTAAAATGTGTGTTTAGCTCTGCCTGTACTTTTTTATATGGACCGCAACACCATAGTAACTGAGCATCTCTGACATAATTAAAAATAGCTGTGTGGTTCCCCCCCCCCCCTTCTTAGCCTGTGTAGTATAAACAGCTTGACTGAGAGAGAGTGAGAGAAAGTGAGCGAGCGAGCATGCATTATGTAAATTATTGTGGTAAAGCTAAGTTGAGGAAATATCTTTGGTGGTTTTTATTTTCTGCAGAAATGAGTTCCATAGTCTAGGTGCAGCTGATGTGAAAGCTGCATCGCCCATATTTATATCAGTTTAAGTGGTTGTGGTTTCATTGTTCTGGTAGAATGTAGATATCCTGGGAGGTCATGGTTGTAGAGGAAGTGGGGATGTTTCAGGTAGCTAGAGTGACCCTTTGGAGGGCCTTGAAATGGACTTTGAAAGGCAATAGAGAGCCAGTGTAGAAAGTGGACCAAAACACTCTGGTTTACACTTATCCCTCCCTCTTCAGCATCACACAAAGACAATGTATATCTCAGAATGAGATCATGACTAGGGCTGTACAACTCCTGCTGCTTTTGTTAATGTGGATTTTTCAAACCAAAGCGGCCACTTAAGTTTGGAGGAGTTTACTATCCTTCAGGTTTGTTGGAAATTTACGTTTTACAGAAACCCAGAAAAGGCAAGTAAGCCAGACATAAACCTTTGCGATGCTTGTGAGGTTTCATCACCTTCTTCCATTTCTACAATAGCCAGTCTAGCTGGTCTTTGGACTCCCCTTCTCACATGGAGTCCCTTTCACACTAATGGGTTCCCAAATCCACAAGACTTAGTGTTCTGGAGAGTGCTCCTGTGCATTACAAACCCTCTGGCTTCAATGCATTCTTGCAGGTGACTTTGTGGCCTGCTCCTTTCCCCCCAAGTTTTCAAGGATGCTGCTTGGTGGGCTCCCTGCCCATCTCATCTCTGAAGGTTTCTTTTGATGGGCTCCAGGCATGCTGCTCTTTCACCCCATTCTCTAGCATGGGGGTAGAACAGAGTGCTGCTGCCTCTGCAAAATTGGTCTTGGTCCCTTAAAATAACCCCACATTCCACCTCATGGCTTCACCTTAGTCCATGAATCTCTCATTCAGATTCAACCACAGGACATACAGTTGTGCAGCAAAACCTTGAACCGAGGCCTTTGCAAAACTTCTGTTTCAGCTCTAATTATGACATAGCAAGCTCTTTACAGGTATCCTTTTAGTTCAGCAGCTCTTCAGTTAGTTTCCATTTTGTGTGTGCATGTATGTGAATGTTCTCAACAATTCATCTCTTTAAGGGAAGTCTAATGGCATCATTTGTGATGGCAATTAAAGAGGGAAAGATTCTTGGGTGCACTACAATAAACTGGTAATCAAAAGCTCCCTAACTTCAAGGGTTTTCTTTTCCAGGAATTTGAGGCTTACCTATACCTATCTCATAGAACTGGAAGGGACTCTGAAAGGTCATTGAGTTCAGCCCCCTGCCTTCACTAGCAGGACCAAATACTGATTTTGCCTCAGATCCCTAAGTGGCCCCCTCAAGTATTGAACTCACAACCCTGCGTTTAGCAGACCAATGCTCAAACCACTGAGCTATCCCTCCCCCTTATGTTACATGAACCATTAACAGGTTTAGGATCTGATTTTTCTGAGCCTGCAAATGTAATTCATTCATGCATTAGTGCCCACAACAAATTGTGGGAGCAAATATTAGTAGATTGAGTTAAGGCCCATCTGAATATCAAGCCCAGAGTATTCATTGCCCAGCTCAGACATTGTAAGAAAGCAATGAACTTAATGTAACATTATGCATTAAAATTCATCTATTTCCTTATCTGGTTCAGTTTAAAATGCCCTTGTGAGAATATCCTCCAGACGTGAACAGGGAAAATATCTCCTGAGGAAGATAGATTTTTTTTTTCCTGTAAAGTTTTCGCTTGACTCATGCTCTTTTTGTGCTGTTGAAATTCTTATGTGACTTGTACTTGGCTGTGAAAGTAGAGAATGTTGTTGCCCTAGAGTTGTGTTACTACTGTTTCAGAAGTCAGAGTAGTCAGGCCATTGCACTTCACACATGTTCAAGTGTTTAAGGCACAAACTTTTAACTTACATTGATATCTTAGGGTCTAAAAACAACTCCCCCTCTTGAGCTGAAGGAGACTCTATATTACTCAATAAGTAGGAACAGCATAGTAGCAGCACAGAGGCCTTCTTTGAAAACTTCAGATTGTGATTACTACCATTTAATAATAAGGGGGTACTGTGATTGTGAATATCCCCACTGGTTTTACTACTTTCAAGCCCTTTTAGGGTAAAGAATATATACAAGATGGCTCAAGCCAGTTGTCCTTTCTCCTTGAATTTCACATAGGAGCCTTTCCCAGCCTTAAAAATTAAATGGAATCAACGAGATGTGCCTAATTAAACAAGCTTGAACTGTATTCCCAGGAATCAAACCTGTAATTTTCAGCACTACTGCTCCCTTTAATTCAGTGTGCTTAAATATCTCTCTAAAACGGTGAAGGAAAATCTTCCCAAGTGCGAAAGTATTTATGTTGGAATGTATTATAGAATTCATTAGACTTTGTGGTTCAGCAGGGCATGGAATATACATGTATAGATCTTATTAGCTCAACCCACATAATTTACAACTCTATAAGTGCTACCTCCATTTGGTTATCTAAAAATAATCTTATAAAATGAAGTACATTTGTGTTACTGAACCTCTCTATTGGTGTGTGATAAGTGAGGAGGGTTTTTCTTAACCAGTCTTTGGTTCCAATTTATAGACCCATGTTGAATTTGGGAAAAGTGCTTTAAAAATCTCCTCACGTTTTCATGTGGGCAATATGCATTTCCTAATTCATTGCTAAAGTTCTGCCAGAGATGATGATTTATGAGCAAGGTTAGACTATCAGGGGTAGGCAACGTATGGCACATGTGCCAAAGGCAGCACGCGAGCTGATTTTCAGTGGCACTCACACTGCCCGGGTCATGGCCATCGGTTCGGGGGGGCTCTGCATTTTAATTTAATTTTAAATGAAGCTTCTTAAACATTTTTAAAACCTTATTTACTTTACATTCAACAATAGTTTAGTTATATATTATAGACTTTTAGAAAGAGACCTTCTAAAAATGTTAAAATGTATTACTGGTACGCAAAACCTTAAATCAGAGTGAATAAATGAAGACTCGGCACACCACTTCTGAAAGGTTGCCGACCCCTGGATCATGACAATATTGTCTTGGTTAGCATAAATAGCAGGATGTCTAAGCTGATTTCAAGCTCACAAAGTGTAGTTACTTGCTCTCAGTACCCATCCTATTTAATGCAACCTATCCTATCTATCCATTAGAGAAGTCAAGGATATAACATCAAAATCATTATTGCTCTTAACAGTCAATTACTTTTTTAGTGACTCACATCTCCTGTGTCATACAGTTTGTTGTTTCTTAATTTCAGCGCATGTCTGTGCATTAGACTTTGTGTCTCAAAAGAAAAAAAAATATTTTGAAAACCGAGTATCTCCACATGAGTCCAGTTCTGCGTAGCCTAGTTTATCTTGATCTGATTTTCATTTTAAAGTATGCCTGTGACTCCTGAGAAATTGTGAATTAGTATTATTTTAGTGCCATTATTTCATTGTATGATTAGTACAATGCCTGACTTCCTTCTGCTGAGTGACTGCCCCAATACATACTGTCCAAACAATTTAAATCATTTTATGAAATCATTCTTTAATTTTATCATACAATATTTCCTTTAGCCTGGTAGGATGAATCTGATCCTCTTATGCTACCACTTGGGTACTCATGCATTGGCACAGAATAGTTTGCCATAAACTCACCCTAGTAATACTCATGTTATAGGAAACATAAATGTCCTTAGATTTGCCTTAAAGCTTCAGACCTGAGCAGTGATCTCAAAATCAGAAGGTATTACTGATTTCTATGTATCTTACAAAGATGTAAACAAATCTATTCAAATGTAGTACAAAATATAGAATGCTTTGTTTACTTCTGTGTAATAAACGTGAACATACCTGACATTGAGATCAGTGCTCAGATCTGAAACTTCAAGGAAAATCCAGATAAATTAACCATAGTTTATTTATGTTCAAGGCGAAACTGTAGCATATTTATGCTGAATGCCCATTTCTGAGTTAGACAGTATCACTGTTAATAGTGGAATAACTAGTGTGGATTTTGGGCAAGGAGACATACATGATAACCAGACATATTGAGTGGGCTAGTGACAACTGTTGAGAAAACTGTTTTTCTCCAATAAGGATTATGAAATGTTTGCTATGTTATATAATACTTCCAGGCACGTTGGTGGCAGGCCCCGCAGAGCCGCCAAAGACCCGGTAGGGAACCGCCCAGTGAGTACAAGCCCCTTGTCCCCCCCATCCAACCCCCTGCTCCCCCTCAGAACCCGCAACCCATCAACCCCCCCCAGTTCCCTGACCAATCCCTCCTGAGACCCCCCAGGACCGCACCCTCTACCCAACTCCCCTCTTCCCCATCCCCTGACTGCCCCCCCTAGAACCTCCACCCCCTCCAACCGCTCCCTGTCCCTTATCCAACCCCTCCTCCGAGCCCCGGCCTGGCCCGGCCCCCTTACCACGCTGCTCAGGGCAGCGTGTATGGATGCCGCATGGCCTGTAACGACAGAAAAACTTCCCTCTCCCAATTGCCCACCCCTTTAACAACCGCTTCTAAACCAGTTTCTAAATTTAACAACCGGTTCAGGTGAACCGGCTCCAGCTCACCACTGATACAGGTGCCTCCAAATAATTTTTGAGCGGTGTCATTTTCTTCTGGACAAGCTTCTGACACCCCCTCCATGCACTTGAGTATCAAGTTTTCCTTGTCATTTGGAGTGGGGGCTGAAGAAGGGGCAACGGTGACCCCTCAGGTTTGTTTCAGCAACACTAATGGGTGGGAGGAGGGCAGGCAGAATTGTAGGAGAGAGATCTTTATTGGGCACGCTGAGGCTGCAGAGTTTGTGCGAGGTGCCTGGCCCCTGCTTGCGTCCCTGAGTCCCTGGTGACAGCGAACTAGGTCCTCCGGAAACATGTCCCTCTTTGGCCCAGGTCAGGGGAGATGCTGCTGTGTTGGGTCTGGACTAGAACAATTCAGAAGCGTTCTGCCATTGCAGGATGTGTGTTATGGGAGCAGTCAGAGACCTTAACAAAGATCTGGACCCCCAGTATAGTCACGTGGGAAGAGGCTGAGCCTGCAAATCTATGTGGGCAAGACAGGCCCAGGTTGGGAGGGGAAACAGAGGCACAGAAAGGGGAAGTGACTTGCCCAAGGCCACTTAATGGGTCAGTGGCAAAGCTCAGATCAGGTCCCAGCTCTCCTGATTCCCAAGTCCAGTGCCCCATCCACTAGACCCATGCCACCTCCCACATATGTATTGGGTTTGATCCCCTCTTGTTCCACACATTCAGGTCACCTTTATGGAAGGGGGCCTATATGGTTTGAAAAAAACCTTCTGGTATTAGGAAGGTAGCTCCTGGAGGCTCCAGCTAGATGAGGGCCCATTGTGCTAGTAAGAGACAGTTCCCTCACTCCAAACAGACAGAGGATGGAGTATTATCCCCATTTTACAGACAGGGAACCGAGGCCCAGAGAGATTAAGTGACTCATCCAAGGTCCCCCAGGGAGTCTGTGGCAGAGGCAGGAACTGAACCTACATCTCCCAAGACCCAGTCTGTTGCCTTATCTAGAAGCCCATCTCCTAAGATGCAGATTCCCTCTAAAGAATGCGAAATGCTCCAGATCTCATGTCTGCACTCCACGCTTTCCAAGATGGCAGCTGAGTTTTCTAGCAGCAGCAGGATTGGCTGCTTTAAATGCCATATTTACAATACCCCCCGCCCCAGAGATTGTACCCTGGACCTGTAGCCCCACAAATACCAACCCCCTTGAGCCAAGGGAACTACCTCATTGGCTGTAAGTGGAACCAGCCACTAGGGGGCACCACACTCCCACAGCCTACCCAATGGTTACACCCATAGATGAGTGAATCTGATTTCCCCCACCACCCCCTTCACCAAAAATACATCCAGGATCAGCCCCCTCACCCACGCTGGCACAGAAGATGGCCTGGTCCTCACTGAATCCCTCTCGCATATCATGCAGTCCCCCTGCATATCTGGGTTGGTTGGGTGCTCCCCAGCAGATTCTTTTATGCACAATGTAGGCTCCAGCAATAAAACCCAGAGACCTAATCCGAGCTCTCAGGCATCTCTCTTGCCTCTCTGCACTAAGCCTTCAGCCACTTGGAATTGCTCACTGCTTTCCCGAATGGGTTTGTAGTTGATATTCTGCGCATGTCACTGGTAATACCTTTGTCTGATCTTTTGAAGACATTTTGCTGTAGTAAATGGAACTTGGGAGGGGTTTTTTAAAGTTTTTTATTATTAATATTATTTATTTGGACTGAATGGCGCACTGGAGAGAGGTGATGGATTGATGGCTCTGGTACCTAAAGTCACCTCTGTTCCCGTAGAATAGGAGAGCAGCAGGACCAGCCAGCCGCCCCCATGATTCCCCAATGATGGGCTTCTGTAGATAAATTTCTGATAATATTCATATGACTTTACATTGTGCCTCTTCATATAACCTTGTAGTGGGTCTGCCCACGTGTGACCTCTGTTTTCATGAAACTTTGTATCAAAGCCTCATGTAGAAACTTTGCATTGAACCTTGGTATAATGTTACAGCTCCTAAGGATAGAATAAGATAGAAGAAAAATGTCTCTTTGTTAAGAGAACAGGAGTACTTGTGGCACCTTAGAGACTAACAAATTTATTTGAGCATAAGCTTTCATGGGCTACAGCCCACTTCTTCAGATGCATAGAATGGAACATATATTGAGGAGATATATATACACATACAGAGAGCATGAAAAGGTGGGAGTTGTCTTACCAACTCTGAGAGGCTAATTAAGTAAGAGGAAAAAAACTTTAGAAGTGATAATCAAGGTAGCCCAGTACAGACAGTTTGATAAGAAGTGTGAGAGTACTTACATGGGAAGATAGATTCAATGTTTGTAATGGCTCAGCCATTCCCAGTCTCTATTTAAGCCTAAATTGATTGTATCTAATTTGCATATCAATTCAAGCTCAGCAGTTCTCATTGGAGTCTGTTTTTGAAGCTTTTTTGTTGCAAAATTGCCACTCACAGGTCTGTCATTGAATGACCAGACAGGTTAAAGTGTTCTCCTACTGGTTTTTGAATGTTATGATTCCTGATGTCAGATTTGTGTCCAGTAATTCTTTTGCATAGAGACTGTCCGGTTTGGCCAATGTACATGGCAGAGGGGCATTGCTGGCACATGATGGCATATATCACGTTGGTAGATGTGCAGGTGAACTAGCCCTTGATGGTATGGCTGATGTGATTAGGTCCTATGATGATGTCACTTTAATAGATATGTGGACAGAGTTGGCATCGGGCTTTGTTGCAAGGATAGGTTCCTGGGTCAATGTTTTTGTTCAGTGGTGTGTGGTTGCTGGTGAGTATTTGCTTCAGGTTGGGGAGGTTGTCTGTAAGCGAGGACAGGTCTGTCTCCCAAGATCTGAGTGAGGGATCATCTTTCAGGATAGGTTGTAGATCTTTGATGATGCGCTGGAGAGGTTTTAGTTGGGGGCTGAAGGTAATGGCTAGTCAGTAGAATAAACTAAGATTTCCCCTCACCCCTTAATCAATTGCCCTGTTGAATGAATGAGGTGTGAATGAGGAAGGTGTGGAAGGCAGCACCTCCAGACAGCTGCAACAGTTGGAGAGGGGATGGAAGCCAGACCCAAGGACAATAAAACTTGTCAAGTAGGCTCACGTACTTGTAGAACAGTATCATTATTGTGTTTTTATTTTAAGTACAAAATAAATATGTATAACGAATTTAAAAGTATGTGATTAGTAATTTGATATGTCAGGTGGCACCTTTTTTTAATGTGTTCGCTTCCCCTGATGTTAGAAAGTGTGTAGGGCCTGATTCTTTACTGTCCTGCAGCTTGTGTCTTCATTTACACCAGTGCAAAGTGGGTGTAAAACACTGTTGCTCTGATTTGGTAGAGTTTTACACCCACTTTGAATGGTGTAAATGAGGACACAAGCTGCAGGACAATGGCAAATCAGGACCACAGTGTCACTGGTTATACACTGAGCTGAAATACTATAACTGTATCTGCTTCTCCTTTACTGGTCATTCCTTCCAGTAATTGGTCACATGTGCAGGTATAGGTGTCTGTTCTTAGCTCAACTATATCAATGGTTCCCACAGTGATAAGAACTGTATGACTTAACTGCTAGAGTACATTTTATATGTACTTGGAGCATGAGATTCACTCTGGGCCCTTCTATATTGTCAGAAACCTTAGTGGTAAATGAAGACATACAGACTCTGATTCCATTGTTGACATTTTTTACCCCAGTGTGACTCAGTTGTTTTCAGTGGATTTATCTGATTTACACCGGAGTGAGAGATGAGATTTTAGGAGCGCAGTGACTATCCATAGAGCATAGGAGCTGTATGTATTAGTGCTTGGCTTGGGCTATGAATGGCCTGCCAAATGTATAATGGAAGTCAATTTTAGAGATTATTATTATTTTAAGGAAAATAATGGGATGAAATTTAGACCTTGTGAAAGTGAGCACAGGAGTTACATTTGCTTATACCAGGGCTGAACTTGGCTCACAGAAGATAATTCAAACATAAACCATTGGAAATATTTGATGTTGGTTCAGTTCCTACTCCGCTACTATCTTCCTGTGATCTTTGGCAAGTCATGTAATTTCTCTGTGCCTCAATTCTTCAAGTATAAATTGGGGCTAATAATACGCCCTTTCTCTTTGTCTATCTTTTCTGTTTAAGGACTGTCTGTTCCTATGTGTGTGGGAAGTGCCTAGCATAACAGGCCTTGATCTATGCTCCTGAAATACAAATAATAAGAAAAAAGGCTTCATTCATGCCTAACACATTCCCAAACACCATGCATTAGCCCACCATGATATTCAACCACACCAACTTACTAACACTGCTCTAGCATGCTCACTTTAAATTCAGCAATACACTTCAAAGAATTTAAAACTCATGCTACAACACACAACCTTAACTTACAATTCTCTTATCACAATTTTTGCACCTTCACATATCATATGCCAGACAGAAAAGGAATACAACTTTAATTACATATTCAAAATGGATTCTTGTCAAATACACAAATGACTTTAGATCAGAGGGTGACAATATTGTTGCATTGAATGTAATGGGCTTGATGGTATTAGTATGCTAGTGTGACTAATTATAGTATTGGGCTAGCATCTGGGGACTAGTATTGTGTTAGGTCTGAATATTGTGTTATGATTTCCTAGCTGTTTGGTGTCTGTATTCTTGCAAGGAAATATACTTGAGCAACTCTCTAAGCTTGTGAAGTTCTTTGTGGGAGAGTGTGATGAGGTGTGCTCCCTGCAAGAGCTGAATTAGGCTAGGTGGGCCCAATCAGTTAATTAGGCTGAAAACAGGAGAGCTTTAGGTGGGAGGCAGCTAATTAGATAGAAGCTCACCTGTGAGGGACAGGCAGGGCTTCTACAAAAGCCAGAAGGCTGGCAACAGAAGGGGTGGCTGGTAAAGGCTGCAGTTGCTCCCTGGGAAGGAGTGTTTGGGGGCTGCAGGGTGGAGTTGCCTAAAGTTACTCCCTGGGAGAAGGGAGTGAAGAGACTAGCAAACCCAGAGGAGTGGGGAAGGCTAGGAGATATGGAAGCAGCTCAGGGAAAGGCTGCAAGGTGTATAGAATGGACCTTGACTGCTATGAAGAAGGTCCCTGAGCCAGAACCTGGAGGGTGGGCCTTGGTTTCCTAGCCAGCTGCTGCAGGAGTGGCAGTGTGAGGCAATGAAGCAGAAGGGCACCTGAGACTGCTGGAGGTCAGGAACCTTTATTTCCCTCTCTCTCTCTCCTCTCTTGCCCCCCCGGGAGGGGAAACCACAATCAGTGCTCCTATATTGTGATGCCAACTTTTCCCAACCTAGTGGTAAAAATTTCCCAAATCTAGTGAAAAATTCCCAGATAAAGTTTTTTAAAGTGCTCCTATATCCTGGAAAATTTTCCAGAATCTGGGAATTTTTGAGTAAAATGTTTTGAATGAAAATTCTCAATTTCCCAAGTTGAAACTTTTCATTCAAAACATTTTACTCAAAAATTCCCAGATTCTGGGAAATTTCCCAGGATATAGAAGCACTGACCCCAATAGTGACCTTGCCAGAGGGCTGAGTCAAAAAGAGCACAGCTGTAGTTCCTGAGAGTGAGAGAGGGGCTACAGAGAAGAAACTGACCAGGTATAGCTGCTGGAAAGGGTGTTGTCCTGTCTGAGCTAATCCCCAGAACCTCCAGCAGGCAGTACTATCCAGCAGTGAGTAGAGCAAACTCGTCACAGGGAGTTTGCTAGTTTTTAAAACAAATTTATCTAGATATTAAGAGCTGAGCACCTAGGGCTGAAGAACAAGGCTAGCCTAGTTGTGGGATATGAAACTGGTGAAATGATTATATTGCCATTGCTAACTTTGCACGAGTTAGCTTTAACCAGTGCTCCAGCTACTTCTTTGTGCCATTCAGAGCTTTTCATGTGAAACAGCAGTGTCCTGAATGAAAAGGTTTTGGTCTCTGAAGGTAAAAAGTTGAGCATTATTTAAAGCTTTCTCCTCTGTGAAGCTAATAATTTAAGCAGAGCTGATATTGTTTCACTAGCTCCCTAGTGTTCCTTGCCCTACTCCCTGGCAAGCACCACCCCTGAAGCCCTTAGCCCAGTCTTCACCAGCTGTTTTAAGTCAGAGCCACTGCCCTGCCTGTTCCACATCCACACTCCCTGTCCCCTGGATTCCTGCTGCCCCATCCAACTCCTCCTCTCATTCCTGATGGGCGCGCCCCCCTCCCCCAGGACCTCTGCCCCATCCAACCCCTCCTCCTTCCTGACTGCCCCCTTGGGACTCCTGCCCCCATTCAACCCCTGATCCCCACCCTGAAGTGGTCACCTGTGCAGCTCATAGAAAAAAGAGAGGCATCCAAACTGGATATTTCAAAAATTACTAATTAGAGAAATTTAAAAAATAAAACAAGTCCTCTTTCAAAATTTTACATAGAATGGCTTCTAAAATGTCTTTTTCACAATTGCCATGTGGTCTAATTGGTGAAGGGTGTTCACTGTCATGAATATGCATATTTATGTATGGAAACTGTGGCCAATCAGCTCATAAATATCCACCTATACTGTAATCTAATCCAACACTCCAGGCGTAATCACAATATAGTACCCACTGGCACCACTTCAAATGTCTCATCACTAACAGTGGTGAGTTTAGGGACTTCACAGGAGCTACCAGGCAGGAAAGGGTCCTTGAAGAATGGTTCATAAATAAAAACTCTCAGCACCTATATAAACTGAGTTCCTTTCCCGTTAGTAATGAGCTGTTGAGGCAACCTGTTTTATTCTGCTCTGGAAAGCAAATCGAGCCACATCACAGAAGGGGATTATTAGCGACAGCCACACCATAGAATGTGCAATAGCCTATCAGGTGGTTACAGCCACTACTTAAACCAACCTGACAGGTGTTCTGAGGTCTGTCTCATTGTTTTCTCTGACTGACTCTCAAGTGCTATCTTGCTAAATCCTAAACAGGACAGCCTCTTTTATCCTTAAGGTATCCCAAAGCATTTTTAAAGAGTTAAATACTGGGAGTGCAGTGGCCACTTATAGAACCTATTTTATGGATTAAGGCAGTGTGGCCCAGTGCACCAGGATTAATTCCCTCTAGTTCTTTTGAAAAGAACGATGGGGTCCTTAACTTCCATTTAGATAACCACTGGAGATGAGCAGAAGAGTCCTAGTTTTAAAGACTCATCTGAAAGATAATACTTCTACCAGGGCAACAGAACTGTCTAAATCCTGTATAGCAGGCCAGCAGGGGTATTATAAATCCAAGTTCTTGTGAGGACTTCAACATGCAGTACCCTCTTGGCCCAGAATCAAGATTGCTGTCAGATGAGCCATAGTGCTGTTGCATCTGAGGCCTGGTCTACACTACGGGTTTAGGTCGGCTTTAGCAGCGTTAAACCGAATTAAGCCTGGACACGTCCACACAACGAGGTCCTTTCTTTCGACTTAAAGGGCCCTTTAAACCGGTTTCTTTACACCACCTCCGACGAGGGGATTAGCGATAAAACCGGCCTTTGCGGGTCGGAATTGGGGTAGTGTGGACGGAATTCGATATTATTGGCCTCCGGGAGCTATCCCACAGTGCTTCATTGTGACCGCTCTGGACAGCGCTCTCAACTCAGATGCACTGACCAGGTAGACAGGAAAAGACCCGCGAAGGTTTGAATTTCATTTCCTGTTTGCCCAGCGTGGAGAGCACAGGTGACCACGCAGAGCTCATCAGCACAGGTAACCGTGATGGAGTCCTCCCAGGATCGCAAAAGAGCTCCAGCATGGACCGAACGGGAGGTACGAGATCTGCTCGCCATATGGGGAGATGAAGCAGTGATAGCTGAACTCCGTAGCAGTAAAAGAAATGGAAAAGTATTAGAAAAGATCTCCAAGGCCATGAAGGACCGAGGCCATAACAGGGACACACAGCAGTGCCGCGTGAAAATTAAGGAGCTACGGCAAGCCTACCACAAAGCCAGAGAAGCAAACGGAAGGTCCGGGGCAGAGCCGCAAACTTGCCGCTACTACGCGGAGCTGCATGCGATCCTAGGGGGTGCAGCCACCACTACCCCAACCGTGTGCTATGACTCTCTCACTGGAGAAACACACAGGGAAGACGGTTCGGGGAACGAGGAAGATGACGATGGAGGTACTGTAGGTAGCTCACAGCAGCAAGGAAGCGGAGAAACCGGTTTCCCCAACAGCCAGGATATGTTTGTGACCCTGGACCTGGAACCAGTAACCCCCGAACTCACCCAAGACCCTCAGGGCACACAGGAGACCTCTGGTGAGTGTAACTTTGTAAATATTTGTAAACATTACAAAAAAAAAGCAAGCAAGTCTGTTAACGTGTATGGGGATGGAGCGGAAATCCTCCAGGGACATCTCCAGAAAGCTCTCCTGGTTGAAATGGGGTGATTTTATTAAGGGGGACATTCAGAGGCGCCCGTTCCTGCTATTCTGACCAGAAATGTTCCCCGCTGTTAACCACGCGGTGGGGGGGAGGGGTGAAGTGATCATCCCAGAGAATCGTGTGTGTGTGGGGGGGGTGGTTTACTTGTGTTTGTGCCGCATGTTAACCGGGAAACCGCAGCCCCCTCCTTTCACATTGAAACCCCATTTTAAATGGACAACCCAATTCATCCTTGATATGGGAAATGCGCTGCTGTTTGCAACCTTTCCCACATGTTAAGAAGGTTAAAAAAGCCAAAACACTGTGGCCTACGATGGCTGCCTGCAAGCCGAAATATGCGACCTTGTAATGAAAGAGTGTACCCATTGTTCCCTAAAATGTGTCTTTTTTAACCACCTCTCCCTTCTCCTCCACCAGCTGCAAATGTTTCTCCTTCGCAGAGGCTCGTGAACATTAGAAAGAGAAAACGTAAGACGAGGGACGAGATGTTCACGGAGCTGCAGATGTCCGCCCAGGCTGATAGAGCACAGCAGAATGTGTGGAGGCAGTCAATGTCGGAGATGAGAAAAGCCCAACATGAACGAGAGGAGAGGTGGCGGGCTGAAGATGATAGGTGGCGTCAGCTTGCAGACAGACGGCAAGAGGCAATGCTCCGTCTGCTGGAGCATCAAAGTGATATGCTCGAGCGTATGGTTGAGCTGCAGGAAAGGCAGCAGGAGCAGAGACCGCCGCTACAGCCCCTGTGTAACCAACAGCCCTCCTCCCCAAGTTCCATAGCTTCCTCACCCAGACGCCCAAGAACACGGTGGGGGGGCCTCCGGCCACCCAGTCACTCCACCCCAGATGATCGCCCAAGCATCAGAAGGCTGGGCTTCAATAAGAGTTAAAGTTTTAAAATGCAGTGTGTCCTTTTCCATCCCTCCTCCCCCACCCATCCCAGCTACCTTGGCAATTATCCCCCCACCTCTGTAAGGAACTAATAAAGAATGCATGAATGTGAAAAAACAATGACTTTATTGCCTCTGCAAGCGGGAGGGGAGGGGAGGGTGGGGTGGGGTGGTTGGTTTACAGGGAAGTAGAGTGAACCGGGTCGGGGGGGGGGGTTGGAGGGTTCATCAAGGAGAAACAAACAGAAGTTTCACACAGTAGCCTGGCCAGTCACAAAACTCGTTTTCAAAGCTTCTCTGATGCGCACCGCGCCCTGCTGTGCTCCTCTAACCGCCCTGGTGTCTGGCTGCGCGTAATCAGCGGCCAGGCGAGTTGCCTCAACCTCCCACCCCGCCATAAAGGTCTCCCCCTTACTCTCACAGATATTGTGGAGCGCACAGCAAGCAGCAATAACAATGGGGATATTCTTTTCGCTGAGGTCTGAGCGAGTCAGTAAGCTGCGCCAGCGCGCTTTTAAACGTCCAAATGCACATTCCACCACCATTCGGCACTTGCTCAGCCTGTAGTTGAACAGGTCCTGACTCCTGTCCAGGCTGCCTGTGTACGGCTTCATGAGCCATGGCATTAAGGGGTAGGCTGGGTCCCCAAGGATCACGATAGGCATTTCAACATCCCCAATGGTCACTTTCTGGTCCGGGAAGAAAGTCCCTTCCTCCAGCTTTCGAAACAGAGCAGAGTTCCTGAAGACGCGAGCATCATGTACCTTTCCCGGCCATCCCACGTTGATGTTGGTGAAACGTCCCTTGTGATCCACCAGGGCTTGCAGCACCATTGAAAAGTACCCCTTGCGGTTTACGTAGTCGGTGGCTTGGTGCTCCGGTGACAAGATAGGGATATGGGTTCCGTCTATGGCCCCGCCACAGTTTGGGAATCCCATTTCAGCAAAACCATCCACTATTGACTGCACGTTGCCCAGAGTCACTACCCTTGCTATCACCAGGTCTTTCATTGCCCTGGCAAATTGGATCACAGCAGCCCCCACCGTAGATTTGCCCACTCCAAATTGATTCCCGACTGACCGGTAGCTGTCTGGCGTTGCAAGCTTCCACAGGGCTATCGCCACGCGCTTCTCAACTGTGAGGGCTGCTCTCATCTTGGTATCCTGGCGTTTCAGGGCAGGGGAAAGCAAGTCACAAAGTTCCATGAAAGTGCCCTTACGCATGCGAAAGTTTCGCAGCCACTGGGAATCGTCCCAGACCTGCAGCACGATGCGGTCCCACCAGTCTGTGCTTGTTTCCCGGGCCCAGAATCGGCGTTCCACGGTATCAACCTGCCCCAGTGACACCATGATTTCCACATTGCTGGGGCCTGTGCCTTGTGAGAGGTCTATGGCCATGTCAATTTCCTCATCACTCTCGTTGCCGTGCTGCAATCGCCTCCTCGCCTGGTCCGGGTTTCGCCTTGGCATGTTCTGGCTCTGCATATACTCCAGGACAATGCGCGTGGTGTTCATAGTGCTCATAATTGCCGCGGTGATCTGAGCGGGCTCCATGATCCCAGTGCTAGCTATGGCGCCTGGTCAGAAAAAAGGCGCGAAAGTAGTATCTGATGGACCAGGAGAAGGAGGGCGGGAGGGAGGGAGGGCCGAGTGACGACATGGCGTACAGGTACAGGAACAGGGAGAAACACAAACAACTGTCACACAGAATGGTCCCCCCAAAGATTAAACTGGAAACCCTGGGCTTAGCAGGCCATTGATTTCACGGAGGAAGGGGAAGCAAATGAACACAGAACAAATCTATTTTTTACATCTTAAGGTGGCAGCCGACGGTGCAGCATGAGTGATAGCCTCTCCAGTACGATGATGATGGGTACCAATCATAAAATACCATCATCTGCCAAAAGGCAAGGGGCTGCTGCTGTGTAGCAATGCAGCCCCACGTCTGCCAGCCCCACGTCCGCCAGCACCCAGCATCGCCCTCGGCCTCTTCTGGGTGCTTAGCGGACAATATTGGGCAATTGGCAGAAAATAGTATATTATGACTGGTAACCGTCATCATCGAAACAGTAGCATGTCTGCCCAGGTGGCCATGATTGACAGCCATACCAGTACGACGACGATGGGTACCAGTCATAATATACCATTGCCTGCAAGGGGCTGGTGCAATGCAGCCCTACGGCTGCCAGCCCCACGGCTATCACTCATGCTACACCGTCTACCGCCAAAAGGCAGTTAGCAGCTGCTGCTGTGTAGCAATGCAGTCCCACGTCTGCCGGCACCCAGAGGACATATGGTGACGGTGAGCTCAGCTGAGCTGAGCGGGCTCCATGCTTGCCATGGTATGTTGTCTGCACAGGTAACCCAGGTAAAAAGGCGCGAATCTATTGTCTGCCGTTGCTGTGACGAGGGGGGAGGGGCCTGACGACACGTACCCAGAACCGCCCGCGACACTGTTTTGCATCATCCGGGCATTGGGATCTCAACCCAGAATTCAAAGAAAAGGCGCGAACCGCTTCTCGGCTCGAGCTGTGGCGCAAACGTAGTATCTGACGGCCTAGGGGAAGGAGGGAGGGCGGGCCGAGTGACGACATGGCGTACAGGCACAGGGAATTAAAATAAAGAACGGTGGCTGTGCATCAGGGAGAGACACAAACAACTGTCACAGACTGGTCCCCCCCAAAGATTAAACTGAAAACCCTGGGTTTAGCAGGCCATTCATTTGACGGAGGGAGGGGGAAGCAAATGAATACAGAGAAAATCTATTTTTTTACATCTTAAGACGACGGTGCAGCGTGACTGATAGCCCTCGGCATCTTTCTGGGTGCTTGGCAGCAAATACGGGGCGGTGTATGACGATGGTCTTCAGGCCTATTGCACGAGCTGCTGCTCAGGGAAGACTCTGCTAATGTGCGATGACCCGACTTGTAATAGGCCGGCTAACAGTCATAATACACCATTTACTGCCAAAAGGCAAGCCCCACGGCTGCCAGCACCCAGATCGCCGATGAAGGCTACCAGTCTACTGCACCGTCTACCGCCAAAAGGCAGTTAGCAGCTGCTGCTGTGTAGCAATGCAGTCCCACGTCTGCCGGCACCCAGAGGACATATGGTGACGGTGAGCTCAGCTGTGCTGAGCGGGCTCCATGTTGTCTGCACAGGTAACCCAGGTAACCCAGGTAAAAAGGCGCGAATCTATTGTCTGCCGTTGCTGTGACGGGGGAGGGAGGGGCCTGACGACACGTACCCAGAACCGCCCGCGACACTGTTTTGCATCATCCGGGCATTGGGATCTCAACCCAGAATTCCAAGGGCGGCAGAGACTGCGGGAACTGTGGGATAGCTCTGGGATAGCTACCCATAGTGCAATGCTCCGGAAGTCGACACTAGCCTCGTACTGTGGACGCGGTCCGCCGACTAGAGCACCTAGAGCATTGTATTGTGTGGATACACACAATCGGCTGTATACAACCGATTTCAATAAAACCGGCTTCTATAAATTCGAACTAATTTCGTAGTGTAGACATACCCTGAGATAATGTTATTGAGAAAATACTTACAATATATTGTATCAGCACTTCCAGATGCTGTGCTACTACTGAGAATCCTAATCTTGAAGAAGCATGGGGAAAGAGGAAACCCGCTTGAAAGTCATTCCTTATTTGACAATAACATCTCTGTGGTGTGTCTGTTTTTTAGAGTAATATCAGTTAACCACAGTTCATTCTGACTAGTTCAGTGCTCCGAATCTCTTATTTGATAGTCCATAGTACCATTAATGACAACTGCCAATATTTTGAGATAATGTAAATGAGATCATATCTCTAGGCAGCATACTGTATGTTTTGAATGTCTTGCCATCCATACACAAAGGAGAATTTACACATAGTTAAGTCTAATTTCGAAATACGTAAGTTGGAAATCTTTTGGGGGATGGCCATGACTCTTTTATAGACATACAGTATGTATTGTGTGTGTCTAGCTCACCGTCTGGTTAAATTGGTGAAGTTCCATTGATTTCAATGGGGCTATGGTGATCAGAGCCGGCTTTAGGAAGTGCGGGGCCCGATTCGAACAGTTTTGACGAGGCCCCGGCAGGGATGACTGGAAAAAAAAAAAAATCACGTAAAAAACCATGTGGGGCTTGTACTCACCGGGCGGCACTCGTAGTCTTCAGCAGTTTGTCCTTCACTCGCTCCGGGTCTTTGGTGGCACTGAAGGACCTGCTGCCGAAGACCCAGAGCGAGTGAAGGACCCACCGCTGAAGTGCCGCCGAAGACCCGGAGCGCTGCCGGGTGAGTAAAAATTAAAAAGGAGCCTCTAGCCAGGGAAGGGATTCTCGGCCACTTGCCCCCACCCCGGTGGCCCTGCCACTGGGCGCAGGGCCCTCTTAGGTGCGGGGCCCGATTCGGGGGAATTGGTGGAATTGGCCTAAAGCCGGCCCTGATGGTGATTTACATTAGCTGAGGAGATTTGGTCCCAAAACTTTGGCTAGGAAAATTGCTTTGGCCAAGCAATAGTTGGGTTTCTTTTGAAGATTTAAAGGCTATTTTTTTTCTGCAAAGATTGAAGACAATTGATCAAATGGTGTTGAGTGACAGGCCATTAAGAATTTACAGTGGTTTGAGATGTATATAGTCTCTAATGTCTGTTTGGGTCCTTCTTGCTCAAAAAATTCCTTATTGCTAAACCTTCCAACTTTATCATTAGATCTCATTGAAAGGTAGTCTATAGGCTGTATTTGAAGAAAACAGGTTGTAATTCAGTAAAGTTATTAATGATTGTTTTATCAACTTTAATAGTCATAGTGTATAAGCAAGTTACCCTTGAGTGGATAATTGCAGTTGAGAGAGTCTGAAGTCTTTCTGCTGACTTCAGTGGGTATTGGCTGAGACTCTTAAGTGTAAGCTATAGAAGGACACTGTGAGAGTGCCTTTGAGATCAAGTGATAGAGGCCTGTCCTCTTGGAGCTTAGGTTAAGGGTTCTAATCAGGGCTCTGCAATTTGGTGTGGTCTAGCTGATAATTGTGGTGTGTGTTCACTTGTAGCAATAGATTCTTTGCAGCATGGTATCCATCTGTGTTTTCACTTTGTGTAAAGAATTACTGTGATTGTAGTGCCCATGGTAAGAGGTCTATAGTTAATGTTGCTTATAAGATTCTGCTATAAACCCTGTATTCACACACTTAATTTTGCACAAGAAGCATATCTTCAGCAGAGAATTGTTTTCAACGAATAGTAGCACTTCTTTTTTCTTTCTTTTTTTTTTTTTTTTTGAAAGCTGGACAGCAGTTAGTCAAATTGTTCTTAAGTTCTAGATGTTTTTAAAAAAAAAAAACACTTTTAGGCTTTATTCAAAGGGCTTGATTCACTCTGACTAAAGCAGGGTTTGCAGACTCTAGGGGATCTAGCCAGTAGTGTAGCTAGTGGGGTTCAGGGGAAGCGGCCACTTCCCCTGACCACATTCCCCAAAAGTGGCGCCTGCGGGACGGGGCCATGGGCTGGCTCCCGGCGCTCCAGTCGGCCCGGCTGGTGGAATGGGGCCGCGGGCTGGCTCCCGGCACTCCGGCTGGTGGAACGGGGCCGCGGGCTGGCTCCTGGCGCTCCAGCCGGCGGAATGGGGCCACAGGCTGCCTCCCACCTCCCAGCGCTCCGGCCGGCTGGCAGAACGGGGTCGCGGGCTCCCGGCGCTCCAGCAGGGACTCCGGCCCTGAGAGCATCGCCGGGGGTCTCGGTGCCCCGGACAGCGCTCCGGATGGGGAAGTGAGGCGGCCTTGCGCATGCGCCGCTCCATCTTTCGGCGGCATTTCGGCATATGCACAGGGCCACCGAAATGCCACTGAAGAACTGGCGCCTTTTTTCTCCGCCACTCCTCCTCGGCTGCAACCCTGCCTATGCCTCTGGATCTAGCCATGGAAGCATGCTGTCCAGAAGCCAGGGCTTGGGAAACAGAATGAGTATGGTATTTTGGAGCTTCTGCAGATGCCTGGGGCTTGGGGACTGAGTGTTTTCAACTGACCACCAGAGATCCACAAGTCCTGGTGTCAGAACACAATTTGTATTCTGTTAGAGCTAAACTCACTTCACCCTCCCGTTCTGTGAAGACTTTTTTTTTTTTTTCATTGAAGGGGACAATTTCCCTCATTCTCCTAGGATTTTAACTGATTAGTCATAACTCCTCATCCTGTGATCTAATCTTTGGTCTGTCAGTGTTAAATGGGGTGGCAAACTCTGTGCTTACAAATTTCAAACTAATGTTCTAATAGATCCAAATTCACATCAAATAATGCTTTTATATCTCTTTTCTAAGCTCTTCAACCCATTGGAATACTTCTTGGGCTATTTACCCTAACATGGAGCCTACATTAATGTTTTCTTTATAAACAATATGAGACAGTGCTACTGAACCACACAGATATTTTAATATTCGGGGTGCACTGTAAAAAAAGACATGCACAGAGAAAAGCTGATAAATGGCCACGATCATGTTGGATCCAATCTTAATTCATCATACTGAATGATAATAATGAAAACATGAAAATAGTAGTCATTGGCAGGTGTTACAACAGTGGTAAATAGCTGCTGTTAAATGTACTCCTAAATATTGTACTGGCACTTCATCTCCCGAAGAAAAATTACAATCCCACTGCAATAGCAATAAAAAAGCTCCCTATTTGGATAAGAAAGAACAATCTCCATCTTACTAAGGCTCTTTGCTCTGTTCCGGGAGCTCTTGCATCTTGGTGGTGACCATGAGATTTGTAGTAAAGCTACCCCTGGAACAATGTTTTGTTAGCTTCCACAAATGTAAACAATTCCAGTCACTCATGACCATACTAAAAAACGACTAAGAGTCCTGTGGCACCTTATAGATTAACAGATGTATTGGAGCATAAGCTTGTGTGGGTGAATACAGGACCGGTGCAAGGAAGTTTAGCGCCCTAGGTGAAACTTCCACCTTGCGCCCCTCCCCAGCCCCCCGTCCGCCCTGAGGCGCCCCCCTGCGGCAGCTCCCCCCTGCCCGGAGGTGCCCCCCTGCGGCAGCTCCCCGCCCCAGCTCACCTCTGCTCCGCCTCTTCCCCAAGCACGCAGCCCCCGTTCTAATTCTCCTCCCCTCCCAGGCTTGCTGTGCTAAACAGCTGATTGGCACTGCAAGCCTGGGAGGCGGGAGAAGTGGAGTAGCGACAGCATGCTTGGGGAGGGGACATAGCAGAGGTGAGCTTGGGTGGGGAGCCCTACGGCAGCTCCCCCTCTGCCCTGAGGCACACCCCCCCGCGGCAGCTCCCCACCCCAGCTCACCTCTGCTCCGCCTCCTCCCCAAGCACGCAGCCCCCGCTCTAATTCTCCTCCCCTCCCAGGCTTGTGGCGCCAAACAGCTGATTGGCGCCACAAGCCTGGGAGGCGGGAGAAGTGGAGCGGCCGCTGTGCTGGGAGAGGGAGTCTGAGCCGCACGTGTCAGCGCGCCGCCGGCAGCCCAGCCCAGGAACGCTGTAAAAAAAAAAAAAAAAAATTGGGGGCACCGCTTTTTGGCGCCCCCAAATCTTGGCGCCCTAGGCAACCGCCTAGTTTGCCTTAATGGTAGCACTGGCCCTGGGTGAATACCCACTTCGTCAGACACATGTGGTGGAAATTTCCAGGGACAGGTATAAATATGCAGGCAAGAATCATGACCATACTGTTATGCATAGGCCATCCAGAGGGTTTTGGACAGGACCAGTGAGATAATTTTGGGGACAGGCAGTGGGGGTTGGCTCAAATATGATTCTCATTACATAAAAATTGTGTGCTTCAGGGTAACTCTAGTTCCTTCTGCCCCTCTGCAAAAATGGAACTGAATTCTTTGTTCCTTTCAGCCCTTGCCATTTGTTTATGCTTTCAAACTGTTCTTCACAAAGAAAATGCCTAGAAACTTCAAAAAGAAAGAAACCAACATTTTTCATTACTCACTCAATTTTCCAAGTTGCTGGGGTTGGGGTTGAGCGGTGAAAGGGCTCAAAAGTCAGGTCTAAGCTAAGGCTGTGAAGCGATTAAAAAAAATTAATTGCCATTAATCGCATAGTTAAACAATAATAAAATACCATTTATTTAAACATGTTTTGATTTCTACATTTTCAAATATATTGATTTCAATTATAACACAGAATTCAAAGTGTACAGTGCTCACTTTATATTTATTTTCGAATACAAATATTTGCACTGTAAAAAACAAAAGAAATAGTATATTTCAGTTCACCTAATACAAGTACTGTAGTGCAATCTATCATGAAAGTTGAACTTACAAATGTCGAATTATGTACAAAACATAACTGCATTCAAAAATAAAACAATGTAAAACTTTAGAGCCTACAAGTCCACTCAGTGTTACTTCAGCCAATCGCTCAGACAAAGAGTTTGATTACAATTTGCAGGAAATAATGCTGCCCACTTCTTATTTACAATGTCACCTGAAAGTGAGAACAGGTGTTCTCATGGCACTGTTGTAGCTGGCGTCAAAAGATATTTATGTGCCAGATGTGCTAAAGATTATATATCCCTTCATGATTCAACCACCATTCCAGAGGATATGCATCCATGCTGATGACGGGTTCTGCTTGATAACAATCCATCTGAATCAAATGCCACCAGCAGAAGGTTGATGGTTCAGGTTCTGTAGTTTCCTCATTGGAGTGTTGCTTTTTAAGACTTCTGAAAGCATGCTCCACACCTCGTCCCTCTCAGATTTTGGATGGCACTTCAGATTCTTAAACCTTGGGTGGAGTGCTGTAGCTATTTTTAGAAATCTTCTTTGCATTTTGTCAAATCTGCAGTGACATTGTTCGTAAATCAAACAATATGTGCTGGGTCATCATCCGAGACTGCTATAACATGATATATATCGCAGAATTCTGGTAAAACAGAGCAGGGACATACAATTCTCCCCCAAGGAGTTCAGTCACAAATTTAATTAATCTACTATTTTTTTTTAACGAACATAATCAGCATAGAAGCATGTCCTCCGGAATGGTGGCCAAAGCATGAAGACGCATACGAATATTTAGCATATCTGGCACATAAATACCTTGCAACACCGGCTACAAAAGTGCCATGCGAGCGTCTGTTCTCACTTTCTGGTGATGTAAATAAGAAGCAAGCAGCAGTATCTCCTGTAAATGTAAAAAAAAGTGTTTGTCTTAGTGATTGCCTGAACAAGATGTAGGACTTAGTGGACTTGTAGGCTCTAAAGTTTTACGTTGTTTTGTTTTTGAGTGCAGTTATGTAACAAACAAAAAAAATCTACATTTGTAAGTTACACTTTCATGATAGAGATTGCACTACAGTACTTGTATGAGGTGAATTGAAAAATACTATTTTTTATAATTTTTACAGTGCAAATAGTCATAATAAAAATATGAAGTGAGCACTGCACTTTGTATTCTGTGTTGTAATAGAAATCAGTATATTTGAAAATGTAGAAAAACATCCAAAATATTTAATAAATTTCAATTGGTATTCAATTGTTTAACAGTACAATTAATTTTTTTAATTGCAGTTAATTTTTTTCAGTTAATCGCGCGAGTTAACTGCGATTGATCAACAGCCCTAGTTTAGATACAGGTAAAAAAAACCCACTTCCAACTCCACTCTGGAGAGTCTCAGGACTAATGGGAAAGAGAAGATGAGGAATGGAAGAGCAAAGTGAAGTGGAAGGGGAGAATAACTAAGTCCAGAGTTGCAGAAAAATAAATTGAGATTCAAAGACCAGGAGGGTAACTTTTGATTTTCAAGGTGAATGACAGTGCATGGCCCAGCTTCTTGCAGTGAGAGGAGCCATGCTGCAGTGTTCTGGACTCCTCCCTGCAGTTTAGACAGCACAGTAATTTAACAAGATAATTTTAAAGGAAACGTCAATAGCAGTGACAGGAAGTGATTAAAGCCTGAATAAGGATTTTAGCAGAAACAAGGCCCAAGGTATGGATGAATTTTGGCATCTTTGCTGCTGCTTCTCTCTCAGTGCTGATGGTTACTTATGCTCAGCACCTCTCTTCTTGCTGGGCACAGCAAACTATTGCATCTACATCTGGTGCCTCTGATAGATCTGGCCAGCTGGCAGGGAAAATACCTCTTCATGGGATGAATGACCCTGTCCCCCTGGAG
Source organism: Trachemys scripta elegans (assembly GCF_013100865.1). Classification (NCBI taxonomy): domain Eukaryota; kingdom Metazoa; phylum Chordata; order Testudines; family Emydidae; genus Trachemys; species Trachemys scripta. Next base: position 74,576,726 of record NC_048304.1, read on the forward strand.
ACTGCATGTGCATGCTGCATCTGCTGACCCAGTGAACAAGGGGCATTCTGTGACTTTCCTCTCAAGCTTGCAATGCTCCTGGCGTGGAACACTGGGAAGACTCACCAGGCTATCCCAGGCCACTGCTTTGCCAAGAGCAGTATTGTAAACTCCTCTCTTTGAAGTCTGATAAACTAGGGGTGTTTGCAGAATGGGGAAGTGTCAGTATTAAGAGGTCATGTCTCCAGGCCTGGACTGTACAAATATCAAAGGCTACCTTTAAAATTGCTGCTAATCTGTCACATAGTAATGAGATGCACAGTAAACCAGAAACCCTTTGATTTCTTCATTAGTAAGATTATCTGCATGCATGTCAGTCTTGTTTTCCTGGCCCTAGCCTTAGGCTTTATACAGTTATTGATTTTGCTTGTTGTTACAACATTAATGCTTATTCAGGTAAAGATATTTGTTGTTTTCACAACACAGACTTACAATTCATTAAGGAATGCGATGGGTTCCTGGCTACTAGTAATTACTTTAATTCTAGCAAACACGATTCCTGACAGGCCGCGGATTAGATATTCACAGCTAGTCCCTCGTTCCTTTACAGCAACTCCCCCTTTTATTCACTACAACCAGTATTAGTATTCAAAAACAGAAACAAGTTGGGTGAAAGCTACCTAAATATTTATGGAATACTGCAGGGGTCAGTAACCAGGGCAGCAAATGAAATTAAAGATTTACACCATGGAACAAACTGGCTTATCAATCAGTCTTTGCCAAGTTGCCCATGCTGCTTGAAGAAAAAAAGGTTTTCTATGAAGCTACTTTTCATGGATTTCAGCATGAAATTTTAATCCATGGCTTCACATCAATATCTGCATTATTTTTCCAAGCAGCTGAGTGGGTGGTAAAGGACATTGCATTGTAGACAAAGCTAGATGTTGCCTAACCTGATATCATAACAATAATACTTTGCACTACACTAACACCTTTCATCTGAAGATATCAAAGCATTTTACAAACTTTAGTTAAGATCACAACGCTCCCACAAGATAGAGCCCTAAATGGGGAAACTGAGGCACAACAAGGCAGTGGCTTGCTCAAATTCAGAGAGAGAGTGTGTGTGTCAGGAATAGAACCTGAGAGTAGGGCAAACTTCTGTCACGAAACCAGACAAACTTGAGTCTGGAATGATAGGCTCAGTGAGTAGGGTTACCATACGTCCGGATTTTCCCGGACATGTCCGGCTTTTGGGGGCTCAAATCCCCGTCCGGGGGGAAATCCCCAAAAGCCGGGCATGTCCGGGAAAATCGGGAGGGAGGG